>NC_058418.1:33844698-34144698 GCF_002201575.2 Neomonachus schauinslandi | reverse complement strand
ACAGTTAGCCGATGCAAAGAAAATGTCTCCGCATCTTCAAGCCAGAGGTCTTTCCATAGCATTAGAAAATATTTTATCCTGCCACTGAAGCAGCTAGCTTCAGTGAAACATAAAGATAACACCTACACAAAAACATGACATTGTGGAATGTGTGTTCATTTTTGTAAAATGCACAGTTCTATCATGCATTTGGATGCTTCCTTGAATCAGAATATGTTCCCTGTACTTGCGACATACTTCATACATATCTCCTTGGAGATCTAGGAGTCCTATTTTGGATCACAGCTCAAATTTAGGTCCTTTCTCTGACTCCTGACAATAATTTCTTGTATTATTCACTGTCTTATGCCACAGCTATTTATGGATGGGCACGTATGTCTCCCTACCAGAATGCAAGGTATTTATTTGCTTTAGAGATTTCTGTCTCTAGTAACACAACCCAGTGTGTTGAACATAGTAACCACTGTATATTTGTTAGCTATTAACAATATGAAGATTAGTATATGCTAAGAACTATTCTACATAATATAAATACACACAGTCATTGCATTTAATCCTCACTTATAGGTACTGTTATCAACATCCCCTTTTTATATGCAAGAAAACTGACACATAAGTTATATAGAGAGCTAGTAAGAGACGGGACTGGGATTTAAGCCCAAAAAATCTGGATCCACCATCCATGATTTTTCCACAATAATATAATGTCTCAATGCATACTTTTCAGCATATTATGTGATATGCAGTTTGAAATTATAAAATGTAGTATGTATAGTACAGATAATGAATTCAATGCAAATAGAAACTGACTCATGTAGGAACCCTCTTATATATTTTCTAAGAAGTCTGAATGTTTCAGACTTACAGATACTAGTTGGCCAATCATTGTTAGACGAATGGATTCACAAGTAAATAAATGAAACCCACAAAAGCTGTGTAAATTGAAGAATGGCAAAAAGTCATTTAAAATCCTGCCTGAAAAATAAGTGTTATATTATCAAAATTTCAAAAGTCTCTATTTCTGTGGTCATTGTGCATTATTTGTATAGGAAAATGAGATCACAAAGTATCAGAAGAAGGTCACAGAAACACAAGTCCCAAGGCTAATTCTTTGCATCACGCAGGTTTAGAAAAAGTTCCTCATTTCTTTGCACTTTAAATATTTAATCTTCTCCTTAAAAAGATCTCATTGGTCTAGCATAAATCCAGGCTGAAATGTTAAATTAAAAAGTATGTCAACACAATATTAAGTGTTCATGTCATTTCTTCTAGATTTCATTTACAGAGTATTTTCTAGATACAATTTTCTGATTAAAATGAAGCTGATTAAAAATAAATTAAAAGTAAATATGCACAGATTGTTTTCTCATATGATCTTGATTCAGAAGTACAGAAATAGGAATGCTTTATTCTGCTCAACCTCATGCTGGCCATACTGGTGGAACCTTGATAATAACATGCAGCCACTGGGAGTCCTTGGCCCATTGAACTGCAGACACGAGGACCACCAGAGGTTATTTGAATCAGATAACGTTTTGTAACTTTCAGATGTGGACCTGCATGGTTGTAACCAAACACCTGACATCCTCATGTCCTTAAAATCCCAGGTAGAGATAGTAGTCAGTGATTTCAAGGATTGGTATAAAGTTGCTGTTGATGTTCAGAGTTAAAGCAAGGATTTAACTTGAAAGTTATAGGGGAAAAAAATTAAAGCTTTGCATACAGCCTTACCCTTGTACACCGGACACAGACACACTCTCCCATGGCTTAGAATTTAAAAATCTGTACTCTCTTCTATGACACTGATAACTCTGGGCCTCTCAACATTATAAAAGACTGTACACTGGGAACAATATATTCCATGTCAAAAATAATTGCTCTTTGGATGGTCACTGGGAGTTAGAAACTTGCCTGTTGTACAGCAAGTTGCATTTATCTCTGAACTATGACTGAGCACTGGAGAGTCCATCTGACCCAATGAAACTTGTTTCTGGAAGTGTACAAGTATATCAAATTATAGCAGATCAGCTTGAATCCATGCACCTCAGATCGTTTTCCCCCAGAACTGTTTTATTTTCAAAAAAAAAAATTCTTTCCATTAATTCACTGACATGAATGTAGCACATGTTTTTGGCCGTTCTAGTTATTGTTGCTGATATTCCATTCCAAGCGATGTATCTTAACATCACAATTTTTAAAAGCAGTCAAAGTTATTGGCAGGATATCACAAATATTCAGAATCATAAGGAGATTTATTGGTTATGAAATTCAACCTCTCTGTGCTTGTATTTGGTATTACAAAGTCTATATAGTAATGCTTTAAAAACAAGAGTAACATGTTCTTGAGAGGTGAAAGTACTGTCTCAAGAATTCGTAACCTTCCCCCTTCTTCTCTGAAGTTAAATAATATTCAGCACTAGGATGTAGTGGATGAATGTCCTCTTGGCAGAGCAATTAGGATGACAAATACCCTCCTATTCACTGACGACATGGTGTCTTCAAGTTGCAACAGTTCCTGTGTCCTAATTACTGCCAAGAAGAGGTCAATATCCACTCTGCCAAGATTAATATTGTGGTTTTTGGCAGACATTCTTCACAACTCAAGCAGGCATCCTCAGTCGCCTCATCCAGCCAGTGAATCGGTTCAGTCACAGAGGGGATCCAGTCTACTGTGTGGCTCAGAGGAAAAGGAAGGTGTTCATATAGCAGTGACACAAACCAGACCCAGGCAGTGGCTGGGTTTGTCACTGTGTAATAACTGGGTCCCAGAAGGAAGTGGGGCGTTGGGAGAGAGGGAAGATTTTGTGAAGTTTGCCAAATTCCATGCTATAAGTACATCCAGCTGCCTCTTTCAAGCTACCAACATAGCATCAGTGGGTCTGCAGAACAATCAGCTCTTGTGAGTGGCTGAATATATATCCAAAAATCCATAAGTAGGGGCACCTGGGTGGCTCAGTTGGTTAAGCAGCTGCCTTTGGCTCAGGTCATGATCCCAGGGTCCTGGGATCGAGCCCCGCATCAGGCTCCCTGCTTGGTGGGAAGCCTGCTTCTCCCTCTCCACTCCCCCTGCTTGTGTTCCCTCTCTTGCTGTCTCTCTCTCTCTGTGTCAATTAAATAAATAATCTTTTTTAAAAATCCATCAGTAGATGAAAAATGGCCAGTTGTGATAAGTGCTACAAAGAAAGATTTTGTTAGAATGTTAGTACAAAGAAGTGTACAACAGGAGTATTTTTCCTTGACAGCGAAGTCCATGGAGGAGTAGCAGATGCTGTGGTTCTTTCCCACCCCCCTCCCCCACCATATCCCACGGGCACTCACCAATTTATTATATGTTAATAGCATTCTACTACAAACACCTGCGACTTTCCATCTAAGGGAGTTCCTTCCCCCAAGTGGGGCAGACATGATGTGCCAGGGAGATAATGCTCTTGAGAGCAGCCTTCAGAGCAGGAGGATAAACATCCCAGTCCATTGCCCCCAGGTGGGACAACTCTGCAATGTGTTCCACACCATCTCTCAGAAATCTCCAGCAGCCTTGAGCCTCAGGTGCTCACTGAGGTCACCTGCTCAGTAATGCTCCTTCTGTTCATGGTATGCCTTATATCCTTTCCTACCAGTTCTTCCTAGAATCTCCTCCTAAAGAAACTACCTGCACTCCAAATCCTTGACTCTGAGTCTGCTCTATGGGCAGTAAGCCAAAGACAGTAATCTTTTCTACAGAAATAGAGATCAATATAGAGAAAGAGTAAGAGATAAGGAGTAGAAAAGGGAGGGAAGGATGTTCCAGGCAGAGGGAAAGGTATGGAAGAATTCAACACACATACCTTTCTGTAACACAACATACACCTTCCTAAAATTCACCATGCTATGCAAAAGAGCACAATAAAAAGTGCAGGACTTATGGGGAAAATGGAGTTCAGGACAAAGTATTCAAAAACTTCAGGAGAGGAATATAAAGCTGATAGGAACCTGAGAAAAGAGTTTTTTCATGATAATGGTTAAAAATACACAAACTGAGGGTTCTAGAGGGGAGGAGGGAGGGAGGATGGGTTAGCCTGGTGATGAGTATTAAAGAGGGCACGTACTGAATGGAGCACTGGGTGTTATACGAAAACAATGAATCATGGAACACTACATCAAAAACTAATGATGTAATGTATGGTGATTAACATAACATAATAAAAAAAAATACACAAACCATTTGTGAAAGTGGCCGTGAGAAAGATTGCAGCTCATGACTTATTGGAATCTGTGGCAGTTTATCAGAATTTGCAGTCTTGCAGATTTAAATCTTGGAGCATGTGTTTCTGCCTTTAAGGTATATGTCTTTTGAGGTTTGCATTTGTAATAGACATCCATTTCTTCAAAATTGATGACTTAATCCAATGAATACCTTCTTCAATGAACTTCTGTCTCCCCACTGGAAATTCCTTTTGGGGTTTTCTCATCTGCACTCCCAGCTTCACTCAACAACCGAAGGCTTTGGAAATTGCAGCAAAGTTTGAAACCACCAAACCAGTCACGACTAACACTAAAAGGAGCCAATTCTGCAGGATTATATGATTTCATTTAACGTCTTTATATACAGACAGTGCTTTCTCTTTGATTGTGAGAAAGGTGGTTCCTGATTTTTTTCTTCTCTCTTTGGTCTTCAATCCATATGCTTAAACAGTCTTTCCATTTCTTTTATCTCTTTAGGCCATGTTCTTATTGACTTCACAGGACTTGAGGTCATACACCTTTCCTTTATTTTCATGGCATTATCTCTGATGGTCCCCAAAGTGCATTCCTTTATGCCTGTTTCTCAAGAGATATCACATGTTCTCATTTCTCTCAATACTTAAAGCTTTCCTTTGGCATGCATTGCTTAGTGATTCCGACCCAAGACACTAACACATGTTTGGGATGATGAATGAGTGTTCTGATTTTAATGTAGAGAAGTTCACAGATAGAAAAGAAGAGCAAAATACAACATTGCAGGATATCATATGTAGTAAGCCAAGGTAGCCCATAGATGTTTGAGGGTTTTCCATGTATGTGCAATTTTTGTGTCTGTCAGCTCGGTATAGTTTTCTGCATTCACTCAGTGTTTCTCACAAATGAAATTGCACATAAGTAAATGCAAAGTTCACATCATGCTCAAATTGTTCCCTAATATATCAATCATGTTGGTACAAATTTACATTTTCAAAACAAGCATTATAGCAGTGTATGTGTATGTGTGTTCGTGTGTAATAGAAAATGAAGTGCTAATTGCAGATCTGGGTCAACAAAATAAAGAAAACAAAGAAAATGATATGCCACCTGATTTCTCTGCTAAAATATTCTGGTCTCTTTCAATTTATTTATGTTAAGGAGATGTTTCTTGTTTTAAATGAGGACAACAAAAGCGATATGCTTCTCATCTCCAATACTTTGAAATTATAAAGAGAGTAGAGAGATGCATACTAAAGGAAATCAGAATATCAGTATTTCTGGTAAAGTTGAACACTGTTCCATTTGTCCAACACGGGAGCCAATGTATGAACATTGTCTTAGGGCAAGTTCCCTGGAAGCAGAACATGAGATGTGGATTCATGTTCAAGTGACTTATTAAGGGAGTCCTCTCCAGAAGAGACACAGAAGGAAGGGAAGAAAGCAGAACAGGGGTGGGGAAGAAGCCGAGTAATGATGTGGTTTTACATTGGTCGAACTTTAGCCTAATCCCCCTGGGAACTCTGAAGTATACACTGTATCGCAGATTCTGTCCCAACTTGACGCAAGGATGCTGGGCATTTGAATCTACAACAGTCAACCATTGGCCATGGGCAATGGGGACGTGGGCAAAGGGGACAAAACTCCAAGACACCTCTAGGAAAGGCTGCCAAGTCACCCAGAGCAGCCCTCCACAGGAAGCTGTAAGGATGAGCCATTAGCAGCAGCAAGTACAGTAGCTGATGGATGGATGCATCAAACAGATAAAAGGCATCCCAGAAAATCTGAGTAGCGTACCAGCAAGATCTGCTACAGAAGGGAAGCACTATTTTTGAGGGCTATGTGTCAGAATCCAATACACTATCTTATTCAAACTTCCTAATTACCTTGCATGATAGACATTATTCTCACTCTTTTACAAATAATTGTAAGGCTCTTAATGTTTAAGCAATTCATTCACTGCCACACATTAGTTAATGTGAGAATCTATTACATAATCTTTTCAACCCAGAGCTCATTGTTTTCTCCATAGTAATGTTATATTACATGTTTGGGTTTTTTTGAGGTTTTTTTTTTTTTATTTGCTATGTTTGGTGTTAACCATAGATCGTTCTTGAAATGAAAGCTTATGCAGAAACCACTACATAAAACATGAAGTAGAAGTCACTCTTGTTAGAAATGCAAATCTAAACTACAATGAGATGTCATCTCACCCCTGGGGAACGCCTAAAATCAAAAACACAAGAAACAACAAGTGTTGGTGAGGATATGGAGAAAACAGAAACTTTGTGTACTGTTGGTGGGAATGCAAGTTGGTGGAGCCAATGTGGAAAACGGTATGGAGGTTCCTCAAAAAGTTAAAAATAGAACCTCCCCACAATCCAGGAATCACACTACTGGGTATTTACCAAAAACATACAAAAACTAATTCAAAGAGATATATGCACCCCTATGTTTATTGCAGCATTATTTACAATAGCCAAACTATGGAAGCAGCCCAAGTGTCCATTAATACTCATCCATAAAAAAGTGAAATCTTGCCACTTGCAACAACATGGATGGAGCTAGAAAATACAATACTAAGTGAAATAAGTCAGAGAAAGACAAATACCATATGATTTCACTCATATATGGAACTTAAGAAACAGAACAAATAAGCAAAGGAAAAAAAGAGAGAGAGAGAGACAAACCAAGAAATAGACTCTTAACTGTAGAGAAAAAACATGATTACCAGATGGGAGGCGGGGGGGGGATGGAGGAAATAGGGGAGGGGGATTAAAAAGTACACTTACCATGATGAAAAAACTAAAACAAAACAAAATGATAAAAAAGAGGTAAATAATTAAATAAATAAGTCACTCTTCCTATATATCCATCCCAGCCTGCCCATATGAAACAACTATCATACCCCGTGGAGATAAGATCCTCCATGGATTTCCTGTGTTTCTTTCATCTTCTGAGCAAAAGCATTGACATGTTTTATTCTAGACTATCTTTGCAAAGATATTGGTATAGCAAACATCCTGGGAAGATAAAGATAATGTCTCTCTCTCTAGAGCAGAAGGTAGATTTGTCTCCTGAACAGAGAGCCTCTGGAGCAAAGATTGGAAAGGTTTGCTAGCACCACCCCTTATGAGATTGGACATTTTCCTAATCTCAGCTGAGACACAGACCCACTGTGTATGTAGCATTCACCTCTGCACTGTCCCATAGCATTTGGGGACAAGGGAAACCAGAGTGAACATAAAGCTCATGTTGTGTCTGTTGTGCTGTGAGTAATAAAGTCCTTTGTCTCTGACCCAGAAGTCTTGTGTCTTCTGCCAGCATCTGTGAAACTGTGACAAATTAAGTTATTAACTTACATGGAGGATAAAATCTCAGACACTTCCCAGTTCCTAGCATACCATCTGTTCAGATAGGTAATACTTAAATAATTCTCACCAACCAGCATTGCTCAGTAATGAAGTTTCTGGATTTCACCAGATAATCCAGTTAGAAATTGGTGCTCATTATCCCCTCAGATATTGCAAACCAAACTGGCATCCAAGAGAAACCTGAGGAAGGACCCAAGCCTTTGACAGTCATATAAACACCCAGGCATGCCAACAGCCTACTGATGTGACGTTTCAAAATGAAACAATTTGGAACAAAGCTGGCAGACAGAATGGCCCTCTCAAAAGCTGTGAAGGGTATTTGGCCATTTAGGCTACTTACTGGAGAATGCAGTGAGAGTTTGGGTTTAACTGGATCTCCTAGTGTTTCTACTCTGTGTGAGTTCCCTTTATAAAATCACTGCACAGTGTGATTTTGAGAATTAGAAGAAACGCAGATACTCGAGGCTCTGTTAAAATATCAAGACAGGGGAGTCTTCAATAGGAACTGCAATACTCACAAAAGCTAGGGACAGTTTCACAGAATGAATATATGGAGCATGTATTATACTATGTTAATATTCACTGCATTCAATATTTAAAGCATTATATCAATTGGATTCAATGTCCAATACTATTATCTATACCTATAGCTCTGCACAAAAGCTTCTGTTGCTTATTGAGAATTCTAAGATGTTAGGTATATGATTGTCTTCCTTTTCAGTTTGTGAAGCATGTAGCAAATGAAAGAGATATTCATATGAATACAAATACTGACATAAATATATATATAATATTGGATATTGATACAAATATGCATAAAAACATAAATTGATATGTCAACATAAATTAGTAATTAATAATTGTTAATACTAATGATATTGAATAATAAATATAACAATAATTCACTATAGTTGGTATAAATAATAATAACACTTATGGATCATTTACCATATGCCTAGTGCTTTGCTATGATTTTTACCTACATTCTCTACTTGACTGTAACCACAACCAGTGAGAAAGTCTACATATAAAAAAAGTGCACCTGAGAGGTATCAATTATATAACCTGGCCAAGGTCACATAGCTAGCAAGTGGTATAGTTAGTACTGAAATCTGGTCCTCTTCAGTTCCAGAATCTATGATTTTAAGCACTTCCTCACAGCATTTGGCAGGACAGCACATAAACCGTCATTAAGATAATCAGTGGTACTAATATTAATATTAAGAATACAAGCATGGAAGCATATATGGAATAAAGCTTGTTCAGGTTACCTCTCTCTTGACTCCAGATGGCCCATCTTTAAAAGATAAGAATGGATTTTATAATCTGTAAAGCTCATTTCTGGCTTTAATCTTCTGAGAGTCTGTGCCATTTGCTTCTCCTCTATATTGATTTGAGCTTATACATCCTCATTCCATCAGCACTTCAGTGCTTATTCACTGCCTCCCTTAAATGGTCTTCATCAGATTCATCCAAAACCCCTTCGCTTATTGGCAGGCCTCTGTTCCCATGCCCTTCATCTGCTTTAGCCCCAGATGATGAAAATAAAGTGCCCTTTTATAATTTTTCCAAAGGAGCTTTCTTTTTCTTACACTTTGAAAGGAGAACTTCTTTTGGAACTGCTTTGGTGGACGGTGTGGAGTATTTCTGAACAGATGCGGCATTGTCTTCAAGGAAAGGGTCAGCTTTGTTTATTTGGAGACGACTCTGACCCTGATCACAAGGGGTTACCTGCTAAGTATACTATGGATGTTATTTCTAACACCTGGAGAGTCGGCATGGTGACCCAGAAACATGAGGGAACCCCAGGGGAGTGGCTGTGAACAACCTTCTCTTTGTGATTTTCATTTTTCATTATGTTTGACATTTTTGAAGCTGAGCTTTTTAAGAAATACGAGTTTTAGAAGAACAGACTGGGGATACATTTCAAGGAAATGTAGAGCAGTCACAAAAGAAAACAAGTACAGTAGAAAACATGCCCATTTGAGATGGGAAATGCTGTGTACAGTGTCTTCTATTTCCTATTGGCCAAACCGAACATCCACGCGTTGTTCTTAGAACCTTAAGAAATAAACAGATCGTCAAATTGCATTTGCCTTTTGTTTGTGGTGAAACACCCAAGAAGTTAGCTGTCAGCCTAGTGTTGGATGTTTCCAACTACAGAACCCAGCCTGCACAGCTGACAAATTTCAAAGCAACTCTCACTTTAGGTATTAAGATGGAATCTCTGCTCTCTATATTAGTACAGCTAAAAGTTATTGATCTGGCAATTTAGTTGTGATATTGTTTTCATTCTTCCTTCGATACGGATGTTCCAAAACTTGACAAATAGGAAAATGGTTATTTACCTTTCAAAAACCTATTTTTATCCTAGCCACCTCTTTTTATGGAGAGACTGTTATAAATAATGAAAGGTTAAAGCTACCTGTTCACTCAGAGCATAGAAAATCTAAGGATGATTACATCCATTCTTTTGTAAATGTATTCAGTGACCACTTACTGAGCACTAAGTGGTACCTGACTCCTTGTGGTAGGAGCCGGAGAGAAGAGTAAGACAGAGGAGCATCAACTCTGCACGTAAGTCAGAGCTTCCCAACGGACGCGCAGCAAATAAGTTACAGGTGCACCATGAGTTACTGATCATCTCAGCCTTCACAGAGGCAGGAATGAGGCTTCCTAGAGGGTAACCTTCCTCCATAAGGAAACTTTTCTAGGGGTTTTGGGAGGCTGGCCTTAGTTCTGAGATGTCTGACGGTTCTCTCCCCTCGAGCCCGCTAAGTTGACAGATCAATTGGCCGTGCCCAAGATGGCATGCTGCATGTGGCCAACGAGTTCCTCTACCACTTGGGCAACTATGTCAACAGTCAGATATTAACTGTGTTGTTGGGCATCTGGACACTGTGTGTGAAGAGCCACTGAAGGAGACATTGTTGGTCCAAGGTATCCAAAGAACATGATAGGTAGACCAAGGTATGGTTTGTGGATGATGAGGAAAAGGTGAGCAGGCCAGACAGGAGCCTTTGTAAGGAGCAGCTCCAGACAGCGGGCTGAAATCTATCTTACATTTCTGCTGCTTCTGTCCATTGGCAGCCCATGTGTTTTGTTGATGTTGCTGTTACTCAGCACACAAGCTAACTACCAGAAGACTGTGTTCATAAGAGAGATACACTCACGAATTACAGCCTTGTCATGGCTTTGAAATATTTGACGTAGAAGAGTGTGATTAAATTCTAAACCCATTCCTATTATCACAACTTGTTTCAACATTACATTTAGTTATGAAAGATAAAGAGCTGTTTGATTTCTTAAATATAATGTCAACTGTGATAAATTCTTGAGTAATTGTTTTTTTAAAACAAACTTAATATATTATCACTTATAAGAACAAAATTCCTCTCCCTAATAACAACTGCCAAGAGTTTGAAGAAGTAAAGTAGCCACTGAAGGACAAATGTGATGTTAAAAAATTAAGAGTTAGGACTTTCACTTTTGGAGAGATGGGGTAGAGGTTTGCCCCTACTCCCCCCACTAAGTATAACTAAAAACCCTGCACAATATATATAAAACAAACCAAAAAAGATGCTGAAAGGTGGAGAGAAGTCAGGCTGATTAAGAACCATGGGACTTGAGGAACAACATAGTAGTGAGTTCCCTGGGCTTTTTCTTTAGCTCATATATCCCAGATTTGGAGTTAAAAAAAAAAAAAAAAAAAAAAAAAAGACAGCAATCCAGAAATGCCCATGCGTGTAGATCCCACTTTCTCCAGCCAAAGGACCAAGAAAGGGGCAGTCTAGCAAAACAGAAACTCCTAAAACAATTATCACTCCACTCCAACCAACCAAACACTCACCAAAACAAAACAAAACAAAAATTGCTTGGGACAAGTTTAACCAATTATTCAAGACCATTGCAATAGGGGAGAGACTAAACTCAACTACTTAAACAAAAGGCAGAAGGTTTTTAAGTGCTGAAGATGAGCTAGTGGAAAAGTACTAGAGGATTGTTGGGAGGAGGTTGATCAATGGGATGTGTCCAGCACATTGTTATTCTTGAGCGTGCAAATGTTCTTCTCTGTAATTAGTTGATCTGTGTTTGCTAATTGGTGACCTACCACTGAATGTAGGCTCTTACTCTACCACAGACACTGGAAGATAGAGGTACTATCTCCTTCCATATTTACATTTCAAAAAGATGGTTCCAAGGTCCTTGAGAAAGACATTCCTGGGTTATAAAACTGGCTAGAAGCTTTTTAAAAAAAAAATGTGCATCTCAAAGAGGCAGAGTAAGCAATTGCAAGTTTTCTAAAATAAATGCTATAAGGAAAGGAAAGTCTACAGACCTAAAGACAGAAAGGAGCTGTCAACAGTTTGGTCAAGCAGAGGGAAATATTAATGCTGTCTTGGTCACACCACAGGAGAAACTGCTCTGGCCCCACTTTTCCTCTATACAAGCAAAGGCCAGGAGAAAAGCCAAGACTCCCAGTCTTGCAAGCTATAAGAAGGTGCCCCAACACCCCTGCCCAGGTGGTGTTAAAGAAAATCCAGTAAGGAATCAGGACTTCCGTTCCCACCTAGGAGTCACAAGGCACTCCTCCTCTTCCCCACTGGAGTGGTGTCAGAGGAGGCTTAGGAGAAAGTTAAGACTTTCACAATCACCCAGTGGTAATGAGGCCACCACTACCATCATGCCAGTAGAGACCACAAAGGAGCTGGGTTCCTACCCCTGCCCAGTTGTAACAAGGAGCTCTACCTCCACATTGGGTTTCAGTGATGGACAAGTGTTGAACCTAAATTTCAACCTCCACCTGGCTTCTACTGCTGGAGAAAGCCAACTAAAATAGAAATTTTAAATAGGATCCAGAGTCTCCTAGCAAAATACAAGAAAGAAAAGTCACTCGCCTTAGCAAGAACCAAGAAGATCTGAAACTAAATGAAAAAAGACAGTGCCAACACTGAGATGAGACAGATGTTAGAGTTATCTGACAAAAATTTAAAAAACAGCCATGATAAATGATGTGGGAAACAAAGGCAAAAGAAAAAAATTAAATTCCCTCACTACTTACAGCCCACTGACAAGTTCTTGACACAGGCAGAGGAACATTCCTCTGGGAGCTCAGCTGCCTCGATGTTAAGGGCAAAAGGTCATCTTAGCCCAACCCCCAGGATCCTGTACGTCTACTTTAACATACAAAAATTCCTTTGGAAACTTCCTTTATCTCTTACCACCCCCCAAAATATATGTTGGCAATCATCCTCCAAGCATATAGCCCACTGATAAACATCTGAAGAGTCTCATGACTGAGTTTTTACTAAACAGTAATAAATGACCTGTTGCTAACAATAGCCAGCCCCCTCAAGGTCCTAGAATCCTTGTTTCCAAAATACCTTGGAGGCTTGTACTTTTCCCTAATTCCCTCCCAACTTAAAAGTATATAATCAGGGGGCACCTGGGTGGTGCAGTTGGTTATGTGTCTGACTCTTAGTTCTGGCTCAGGTCTGATCTCAGGGTCCTGAGATCGAGCCCTGTGTCAGGCTCCATGCTCGGCACAGAGTCTGCTTGGGTTTCTCTCTCCCTCTCCCTTACCCCTCCCTCCCATGCTCTCTTTATTGCTCTAAAATAAATAAATAAATAGATAAATAGATAAATAAATAATTTTTAAAAAAGAATGAAAGAGAAATAAAACAATGTGCAATGAGGGAAAATTAAGAGAAATTGTCACCACCAGACTACCACAAAAAAGTGGCTAAAGAACATTATCAAAACAAAAAGGAATCTGATAAAAGTAAAAATCATTTACAAAGATGCAAAAGCAATTGCATGGAGGAAAGACAGCCTTTTCAACAAATGGGTGCTCTAGCAATTGGGCATCCATGGCCCTCCCCAAAAAAGAAGGAATCTTGGCTGAAGTCTCGTATCTCATACAAAACTTAAATCATGAACTTAAATGTCAAATAAAACTTTCAAATGAAAAAAAAACTAGGAGAAATTCTTCAGGATCTAATATAGGCAAAGAGTTCTTAGGCTTGACATCAAATGCATAATCCATAAAAAGAAAAAAAAATAAAATGGATTTCCTCAAAATTGAAAACTTTTTGTCTACAAAAGACCCTGCTATGAGGATGAACAGACAAGCTACATTTTGGGAGAAATATTGGTAAACCACATAATCCAACAAAGGACTACTATCTATAATATATAAAGAACTTTCAAAATGCAACAGTCAAAAAAGAAATAATCCAATAAGAAAATGGGCAAAAGATATGAAGAGACATTTCACCAAAGAGGACATAGAGATGAGAAATATGCACATGGAAATGTGTTCAACATCTTAAGTCATTAAGGAAATGCAAACTGAAACAACAATAAGGTATCACTACATAACTATCAAAATGACTAAAATAAAACTTGTGACAGCACCAAATGCTGGCAAGGAGGTGAAGAAGCAGGATCATCATACATTGCTGGTGAAAATATACAATACTACAGCCACTCTGAAAAACAGTTTGGCAGTTTCTTTAAAAACTAGCCATGCAATTACAATACAACCTGGCATTTGTGATCTTGGGCATTTATCTCAGAGAAATAAAGACTTACATTCACACAAACACCTGTTGAAGAGATATTGATAGGAGCTTTATTCATAATAGTCAAAAACTGAAAACAGTGAAATGTCCTTCAACAGGTGAATGGCTAAACCAACTACGGTTTATCTAAAGCATGGAGTACTGCTCAGCAGTCAAAAGAAGTGAACTGTTGATACATAGAACAACCTGAGTGACTCTCTAGAGAATCTATGCCCAGTGAAAAAAGCCATTCCCAAAAGGTTACATACTGTATGATTCCATTTTGAAATGACAAAATTATAGAAATGAAGAACAATTTAGATTGCTAGTGATTAAAGAGGGGGTGGGGGTAGGAGGGAATTGGGTTTGGCAATAAAAGGGCAACATGATGAATGTTTGTGATGATGGAAATATTGTATCTTGACTGTATCAATGTCAGTATCCTGGCTGAGATCTTGTACTGTA
Source organism: Neomonachus schauinslandi (assembly GCF_002201575.2). Classification (NCBI taxonomy): domain Eukaryota; kingdom Metazoa; phylum Chordata; class Mammalia; order Carnivora; family Phocidae; genus Neomonachus; species Neomonachus schauinslandi. The sequence goes on along the minus strand of NC_058418.1, from coordinate 34,130,102 downwards.
GTTCTGCAAGGTGTTACAACTGGAGGAAACAGGGTAAAAAGGCACACAGGACCTCTCTGTATTATTTCTTACATTGCATGTGGGTCTACAATTATCCTCAAAGAAAAAGTATTATTATTTTTATTATTATAAACAAATAAAGTTAATATTTAAAAACTGAGTGCAATTTCTCACTTAAAAATTTGAAAATATTCATGTTCAATATTTTAAAACTTCCCTCATTTTTAATTTTTTATCATCATAATTACTTCATTTTAAGAAAACTCAACTTTTTCACAAGTCCCTAGCACTCCTACAGTTTAACCCAAAGTGCTATACAAGTATTACAATTTATGTGAATTCCATGACATAGAACAATAGGGAAAACTGACTTAAAATAGTAACACTTCAACAATAACAATGAAACAATAACTATTTTTTAAATAACCAGACACCCTGCTAAAACTTCAGTGTGCATTTTCTCATTTGACCTTCAAAATAAACCCACAGGATAGCTATCACCATTCTTATTGGTTTGATGAGGAAACTAATACTGAGAAAAATAATTAAATTGTCCAGGAATTGGATCAAGATCCAATGTTAACAGATGCTTCTATTTTTCAAAGAAAAACATTTGCTAATGTATAATCTGGTTTTTAAGCTTTTGCTACCATTTATCTACTTAAGTACTGTATGTCCCCATCCTGTAGATGGCAAAGAAAAACATGTCCACACACAAGATTCCATCCCCAGGCCAGCAGTTTGCAACCTTTGCAATAAGCCATGAAAAACTCCTTATATGATCTGATGTGCACTCAGGTCCACCATCATTTATCTACAATTCTGAAATCCAAAAAGCTCTAAAACCAGAAAGTTTTTTCATAAATCTGAGGCCAACTCATGTGGCTACATTCATCTTTCTGTAGTGAAAGTGATAAATACACTAAAGAAAGTCTTAAAATTGGCTCATACTGGTTCAAGTGCAGTTTTGTTGCTTAGAATTTCATAATATAGTAAAAGCTTATTAATTCAGACAAAAACCGATTAGATTTTTGTCTGAACCACCTCTATGAATTTCTTCCCTAAGTTATTAATTGTAAAAAAAAAAAAAAATGTAGTTATTAGGCCTTCAGAGGCTGCCAGAGTTTCAGCGATTCCAACCTGCAAATACATGGTCTAGAATATGAGCTACTAATCGAATGTTTGTTGAGTAACCTCAGCATTCTGTGGTCAGAGTCCATACATTTCACGGTGTTTGTGTCACCTGCTGGTATTAGATGCAGGACTGTTGGTCCAGTCTGAGTTGTGGCAGCCAGAAACAATGTTAATGGTATTGTAGAGGATCATGGCATTAGTATTTTGGCCCTGCATGATAATCCAGGTTTTGCTTATTCCCATGAGGGCATCTCTCTTCCTATAAAACACCTACTACCACCATTTAAGGCAGAAGGCCAATGGCACAGAATGGAAGACAATTGCCCAGGGCGCTCCAAACACAGAGAGGAGAGAGCAGTGAATAGCTGTTCTGAGTGTCCTGGGCAATTGCCATTGTCCTTGTATTCTGTAACATCCAGTCCTTATTTTCAACTATGCTGTGAACTGTCTTTATTTTCCTAGAACACTCATCAGTAAAAGCTCACTTTTAGAGGTTATGAGCAGATGCTGAGGTGAAGAAACTTGAAATAATGAAAGACTTCCAGACACAGACAGGGCTGCCTCTAGAAAAGGGTTGTCTCCAGCTTCCAGGCAGTGTCCACTCCCCATTGTGGGGGGGGGGGGGGGGAGGGAAGCTTTGTGGCCTAAACAAATTGACAAAGGCATGGTAAAAGTTTCAGCTACCTAAACTAAACTGAGGACAATTATGTGAGGCCTTAAAGGTCGAAATTTGTTTGTAATTAAAAGAAGGGAAGATTATTCTAACAGACGCATGCATCTGGAAAAGCACATACCATGAAGGTCATTTCAGGAAAGGGCCTTAACCTACATCCCCACTCACTTGGCCATCTACCTCACCATGGACAACAGCAATCAAGCCATTTTTATGGACGCTTTGCCGTCTGTAACAAAGAAGATATGGCAGGAAAAAAGTAAGAAACGTCTCCAGATTTTTCAAAGGGACTGCACCTAAGAAAATTGGTTAAGGTATTGGAAGAAATAAAGAGCCTAGGCTGACAGTGAGGTGACCTGGAGTGTAGCGAGAGCAGGAAACTGTTACCACACCAGGGCTGTGCAAAGAGCAGCAGAACTTGGTGCCTCAGACAGAGAAGCCAGACCATCCTGGCAGGAAGAACTAGAGTAAAGGTACCAATAGCATGGAGAGAAGGACTTTCCTGTGGTAGCTGGACCCAAAGAGGGGACTCAAGTCACTTCTGGAGGTGACAGCAGAAACACAGAGGAAGGAAGCAAAACCTTCCCAATTTGTCCCCTCCTTCAGCCCTCCAGAAGTCTGCCAGTGCCTTCCACTGCCCAACCCAACTGGAGGCCAGAAGGCAAAGTAAATACACTTGTCTGTGACAAAAATAGAGCACAGGAAGGGGAGGTGATGAATCTGAGAGCAAAGAAGCAGCTGACCTGCAACCCTTCACTGTGTGCTCTCATCTATCTATACCTGATCATAAGATACTGACAAATCTTTTTGATAATATCTTAACTTTGTGAATCCTCTATTTCTCAGTTCATGAAGGTGTGTTGACATATCCCAAGCTGGTGATTCTCATCAAATCTCTTCTTGTTTTCATACATCTTTATGCTGTCGTTTATCAAAAAACCACTGCGTTGTTCCAAATGACTTTGGGGGCTGAGCAGATTCTATGGAACTGCTGCAAATAGTGTAAGTCTGTTCAGAATAGGTCACTCTCCAGAACTTCCCAACGAGGGCCATTGATTTTACTCTTTAGGCTAAAAGATAACCACCACCAAAAGCAGGAAACTCATCAGTCTACTGCAAACTTTGTTACAGAGATCTCAGAGACCAAGCCAAATACTGTCCAGGACCCTGAGCCTGGGCCAGAGCAAGTCTGATAGCAAAATACTTTAAGATGTTGAAAGTTATTTCCTATGACCCCTTTCATCACCATAATCCATAGTCATCAAACAGGGTAACCTTCCCAACAGATTATTTTCTTCTGTAACTCTGCTTTCCTGATCTGCTCCTTCTGGAACTCTCATTATTATATTCCAAATTCCTTCTCATCCTCAAATTTCACCGATTGCTTTCTTTCCCTCCTATCTTAACAGAAATCAAGTTCTCACTCAAGTTTTCTGCCGTGTAAACCAACGATGTTTTTACAGCCCATTAGTTGGGATGGGGGAAGACACCTCTGTCTTCCAACGACAGGGCTATTATTGTTCTTTTTGAAAAAAGCTCATCCTGCCATCTCCAAGCAACTGTTCCTCATTCCCTACAATTTGCCTAAGGCAAGCAGGACCCCAATTGACCCGTACAAACTACCCCTTTTTAGATTCCTAGGGGATTTCAACATCCATGAGTATGATCTATTCCAAATCTGGGCTTAATATTCAAATGACCTCTCTTCCTTCTTTTGCACTTGCTCCTCCCTCACTTGTTCTTACCCTGGTGTTTCATACCTGTCTATGTGTGTTGATGTATCTCCTCTCATGTATGATGTATCTACTTCTAGCACCTTAGCTCCTCCAGGAAGAGGACTTTGTCTTCTTCATTTCTGTATCCCAAAGACCTCATAGCTGTCCCAGCATATGGTAGGGACTCCATAATGAAGTGGGTAGGAATGTTTTCTCATTAGATAAACAAAATAAATAGATCAGGTAAGCAGACATCTTATAATAGCTTCTTAACAAGGTGAAATTAATTCTTTCTGTGTAATAGGTTATACTCAGGGGAAAATTAAGTTCACCATTAATTGTTCCTGTCTTTGTAAAATAGCAGATGCATGCTTCCTTTTGGTCACAGAAGAATTGATATGACAGTTGGTGATAAAAAGAGAATATTTCACACATAAGAGAAAAATGTTACTGGATTTTCTTAGTATTCACTTGCTGTAATGTCCTCTCCAGACATTTTACAAGGGGTCCATTAGGGAAAATAACAGCAATTTCATGTAATTGGCTAAGTATCCATATTTCCCCCTGGTATTTATTATAAATATCTCAGATCACTTCTGTGGATGGTGTGTGGGTAGGACTAACCCACTGCACAGATTGTTTAGCTCTGGAGCATCTGTTGAAAACAATGCAAGCTGATGAGTTACTGTGGACCCCCGCTGAGCACACTGTGCTCGCTGGGGCTTCAACTAATGGTGCTTGTCAAGGGTCACTAACATTTTGGCAAGGATGTTCTAACAATAACACCTCTTCTGAATTGAGTGCAAAAAAAAAAAAGTGGCAGTTCTAGGAATTTGAAATGATGCTCTTTTGTCAATATGCCTTTTGGAAGGTGGGGAAGGCCAAGGTTGTCCTACATGCATCTTCTTTTATTTATGTCACGTCTGAAAAGAACTAGCAGCTTCTATTTGCTAAAGCATCAACGTGCATTATCTCACCCAAGCCTTAAGAACCACCTTATGAAATAGGTGCAATCATTATCTCACTGATGATGAAGTAAGATGAAGATGCAGAAGGTAAGTATCTTGTCTGGGGTTATCCAGTTAACAAGTGGTGGAATCAGGATTTGACATCAGGCTGCCCACCTGCTCTTCATCATGAAGTTATACTGCCTCATAGAAGAGTCATCTATATCATATGCTGACTATCACATTAGATCTTGCTCTTCAATCCAGCCATCTAGCCTCACACCATTCTTCGGAGATGTGCATTAAAAGTTTCACTGTTGGAGAACAATGACATTCTCAGGCCCTGTAGAAGGCCAGGCCAGAGTCTATATATGCCATACTTGCTGCTCCTTGCATTAAATGTGTCCTATCGGACCCTCCATCCAGATAATACATTTATACATTCATTTCTGGTTGTCTAATCTCTCTCAACTTCCCATATCTGAGTGCTGAGTAATGCTTCAGGTGAAACAAAGTCCCTGGCAACCTGGCTGTGACCCATGTGCCTAAGACAGAGTGAGCACATAGTATTCACTCAATGCACATGTACTGAATGAATAAATCAATCAGTCTCTTTCCCAGACGAAAGGAAGATTCCGATGCCCAGTCCTAACAATATACTGTGCTCCTTGGCATACGGAGATGATGTTGCAACCTCTGATTTAACTTGCAAGGGATCAATGGCAATTAAAATTTGAAAAATAATTAGTGTTCTTTATTTTTAACTTGAACTGTCTTGTATGAAACATTATGCTCACTCCTGATTAATTTAAGCTAACTTATCAAATATATTTTTCCCCTATCCCCAAAGCAATCTTAATACCAGAGCTGTAAAATAGGCCTTTCCACTTATTTTTAGTTAGAACCCTCAGGGAGTCAACACACTTCTAGTGTATTTTATCTTATATCAGTAATATCCAAAGTCCCTTTCATACATGAGATCTCGAGATATTTTATAATCAACAACAATAACTCTCTCCTTTGAAAATGTAGAGTATAAGAATTCTAAATGCACAGAATTTTAAATATCAGCTTTCACTGTTTGGGAATGGCACTATGTTAACCACTGGGGCTGAATATCTACTATATTCTCCAGGCATTGTGATGGGCACTTTTCAAAGCTGTATCTTGTTTAATCCTTGTAAATATTCTGGGGTCCAAATATTTAAATTGTCAGAGCCTTTAACAACACCCTTTCTGCCCACAAGTTCTCCTAAAGGCTTGAATAAAATATGCTTCTCAGTTCTTACCACTGTCTGCGGCCATTTTTACAAGTTCTATCTCATGAGACAATATGTTTCCCGATGACTGTTTCAGTTCTTTTGTTTTGGATTAGGATTTTACTCTTGCCTTGCTACTTTTAATGTTTTGTTCCATTCACTCTACACACTCAAAAACTCCCTAATCATTCATTCGTTCATATAATATTCAATTCCATACTATGAACCAGGCACTACTCTAGTTATTTGGGATGCAATGATGCATAAAAATACACAAGGACACTTCTCTCTTGGACTTTACAGTCTAATGGGAGAGACATAAATTATTCAAAGTATCATACAAATAAATGTAAAATTGCAGTTCTGATTAATACTAAGAGAGGAGTTCATGGTGAAATGAGATACAAAAGGATGTCTGGAATATCTATTTTCAGAAATGGTAGACTAACCTATAGCAGATAAAACTCCCGGAATATCTCCTTGAAGCCATGAGAACTAGCAAGATACCAAGGCTTGAAGGGCCCAGATTCTGTAGAGAAGAAAAATTCACTGAGGCAAGCCCAAATACTTCTCATTTTTCCCCCTTGAGGTTCCCATGCATTTGTAAGGACACAGGTCAGGAAAAGCTTAGCAGACATAAGAAGCCAGAAGGTAGAAGAGTTGAGAGAGCAGCTTCATAGTGACTGGGATATACAGAGCTGATATATAGGTCCCAACAAGGGAGAAAAGCTCTAATAAATACCTCAAGCTTTCAGTTTGGAACCCCAAAAGACTACACCCTGGAAATAATGGTAAGTTCTAAAAAGACCAAGCCCTACAGAGACTAAAATCCAGCTCAACCTCTGTTGAACTATAATGTTCTGCCTATACTCTCACCAGTAGTTAAAGGCTCATACAGTGCCTCTTCAGTTGTTCATAGCCAAAACCCAGCATTCAATGAAAAGTCAATAGAAATCCCAAGAGAGAGGACTAAGAGAAAAAAAAAAAAAAATGACCATAGCCAGAGATTTGACAGGTGTTCTAGATATTAGAGTTATCAGGCTTAAAATTACTGATGCCTTCAAAAAGAGATACCAAGGTGAAGAACATCATCAGAAAACTGAAATCTAGGGCGCCTGGGTGGCTCAGTTGGTTAAGCGACTGCCTTCGGCTCAGGTCATGATCCCGGAGTCCCTGGATCGAGTCCCGCATCGGGCTCCCTGCTCAGCAGGGAGTCTGCTTCTCCCTCTGACCCTCCCCCCTTTCATGCTCTCTCTATCTCATTCTCTCTCTCAAATAAATAAATAAAATCTTAAAAAAAAAAAAGAAAACTGAAATCTATAAAAGAATCAAATGGAAATTCTAGATGTGAATGTATAATTATTCATCTTGAGAACTCAGCACAATGTGTTTGACAGCAGATGAGACACAGATGAAGAGAAGATTAATGATTTGGAAGCTAAATCAGTAAGACTATTTGCTCTGAAATACAAGGAAGAAAAGGGATGAAATATATGTAAAATAAAGGATCGCAAAAAGACAAATACATGTGTGATTAAAGGCCTACAAGGGAAAGAGAAAATGTGCACATTTTAAATAAATTTTAAATAAATAATAAAATAAATTTGAAATAAATGAATACATAATAAATAATAAATTAATAAACAAATAAAGAATTTTCCAAAGCTGATGAATAATATTTGTTGCAACAGATTATCAAGCACTATAAGCTTCAGGTAGGATAAATATATACAGAAAAACATAACAATACATCTTAGTAAAATTTATAAAAACAAAAAAGAGAAAATCTAAAAAGCAGTAAGAAAAAAAAAAAATCTCTCCCTCAAGAGAGTAAAATAATGACAAATAGTTTTATTTCTCCACACAAATATTGGTGCTTTAAAAGTGCTGAAAGAAAACAGAACTGCTCATAACAGCCAAAACTTGCAAGCAACTCAGAGATCCTTCAACGAAAAATAAGTGAGTCAACTATGGTATTTTCATACATTACAGCATACCTCAATTAAAATAAATGAACTGACTAGAGCTACCATATGATCCAGCAATTGCACTACTGGGTATTTACCCCAAAAGTACAAAAGTAGGGATCTGAAAGGGTACGTGCACCCCAATGTTTATAGCAGCAATGTCCACAATAGCCAAACTGTGGAAAGAGCCAAGATGTCCATCGACAGATGAATGGATAAAGAAGATGTGGTGTGTATATATATACAATGGAATATTATGCAGCCATCAAAAGGAATGAGATCTTGCCATTTGCAATGACGTGGATGGAATTGGAGGGTATTATGTTGAGCGAAATAAGTCAAACAGAGAAAGAAATGTATCATATGATCTCACTGATATGAGGAATTCTTAATCGTAGGAAACAAACTGAGGGTTGCTGGAGTGGGGGGTGGGGTGGGAGGGATGGGGTGACTGGGTGATAGACACTGGGGAGGGTATGTGCTCTGGTAAGCGCTGTGAATTGTGCAAGACTGTTGACTCTCAGATCTGTACCTCTGAAACAAATAATGCAATATATGTTAAAAAAAAAAAAAGAAGAAGAAGAAGAAGGTAGAAGGAGGGGAAGAATGAAGCAGGGGAAATCGGAGGGGTAGACGAACCATGAGAGATGATGGACTCTGGGGCTCCTGGGTGGTTCAGTTGGTTAAGCGACTGCCTTCAGCTCAGGTTATGATCCTGGAGTCCCGGGATCGAGTCCCATATCGGGCTCCCTGCTCAGTGGGGGGTCTGCTTCTCCCTCTGACTCTCTTCCCTCTCATGCTGTCTGTCTCTCATTCTCTCAAATAAATAAATAAAATCTTTAAAAAAAAAAAAAGAAGAAGAAGAAGGTAGCAGGAGGGGAAGAATGAAGCGGGGGAAATCGGAGGGGCAGACGAACCATGAGAGACGATGGACTCTGAAAAACAAACAGGGTTCTAGAGGGGAGGGGGGTGGGAGGATGGGTTAGCCTGGTGGTGGGTATTGAGGAGGGCACATTCTGCATGGAGCACTGGGTGTTATGCACAAACAATGAATCATGGAACACTTCATCTAAAACTAATGATGTAATGTATGGGGACTAACATAAGAATTAAAAAAAATAAATAAATGAACTGCTTCTACATAACAGCCCTACGAATGAATTTCACAAACAAAATGTTGAAAGGAAAAAAGGAGACACAAATGGGTATACCCTTCATGATGTCATTTATATAAAATTCAAAAACAAAACTAATCTCTGGTCTTAGGAATGATTATGGAAGTTCCCAGTGCGGAGGAGGGGTTAGTGACCCAGGTGTCATTAGCAGTGTTTCTGGAGTATTGGTAATATTCTCTTTCTTCATCTGGGTGGAGTTAATTCTCTTTAAGCTATAAAATTATGATTTGTCTTTTTTGTGTTTATATTATAATTCACTAACTTAATTCACATAGAAAAACAAACAATGGAGTAAAAGCTCTTTTCCTGTTAAAACCTTCTCTAATGTCAGTGCTCTGACAAATTGGAGGTACAGGCTTCGTAATCATTTTGCTCAAGACAGAGTTGAAATGAATTCCCCTGCACCAACACCTACTTCCCAAAAGATGGCACCTCCAAGGACCCCTGAAATGCCACCAATGCTACATTCTAATGTAAATTGTGCAAAAATACCTGTAAAAAGTTTTAAGTCTCTAATACCAATAATGTGATTTTTCACACTCCTCTCTTTCTTCTATCTGGTATTGCCTTCCTCTCTGACAATTGCTGAAACATAATGGGGAATTATATATTAAGCTCCTAGGTTCTGAAGCAAATATTATGCAAGTTTATCTCTGGAGGAAATATATTCCTCAAATTCAAAGGTAAAGTTTCTCTTTGTGAAGTTACAATGGACTGAATACAGGGGAAATTATGTGATATCTGTATTATCTTAGAACTTATAAAAAAAAAAAAGAAAAAGAACTATAAGGAACTTCAAGTCTTTAGCCAGAAAGCATGTATTTTAATTAAATAGAAGGTTTCCCATTATTATAATTTGAAGTTAGCTCTTGGCTAAGAATGTTGGAGGATTTCTTACATAAATATAAAATATTCTGTAGCCTAAAACTGGAGTAATTACTACCAAATCATATGATCCTGGTTATGTTTAAAATATAGGTGTAAGTCTCCAGTATTTATCCATGAGACAATCTTGAAAGCAAAACAAAACAAACGAAAAACCAAAGAGGTCTCTTAAATAACAAGATCAAGCAGCATTAGAAACAAGCCAGAGCCTGTGGTGGCAGGACGTATGCCTGTGATGTCTACATGGAGTTCCTTGCCCATGGAATTGGAGCTCTGTAAACCAGGACATGGCCCTGCTTCCCAGACCAAAAACGAAATCTCTTCAAAGCCAACAAATACAGACCAAAGACTTATGTTGATCCTAACAGCCTATTCCTTGGCTAAAATGAAGTCTTGTCTTCTAGCATTTGGTGGCTATGCTTGAATTCCAACCAAAAGCTATCCTCACTCTCCTTCTTTCTACAAATTGTTGCAGGAACAATTCCCTTGACGTGCTCTAATAGGTCAGTGGGGAAGGACTACTGATGATTCTGCTGTTTGTATAAAACAGGACACATCAAAAGAAAATCCAGGTCACCTGGGTGGCGCAGTTGGTTAAGTGGCCAACTTTGGGTTTCGGCTCAGGTTGTGATCTCAGGGTCATGAGACTGAGCCCCGTGAAGGGAGGGGGGAGCTCAGCACGGAGCCTGCTTGAGACTCTCCCTCTGCCCCTCACCCTGCTCTCGCTCTCTCTCTCTCAAATAAATAAATAAATCTTAAAAAGAAAGAAAGAATATCAGCAGCCACCCAGACTGTGACACACCACCAGTGAAAAGCTGATGCCTCCTGAGTCTTCTCTTCATCAGCATTCCTGTGAACAGACCATCCCAACTGCTGATGACCAAGCAGCAGGGGCAGATAAGGGACGCCGGGGAAGGCCAGGACAGCCCGTCTGGAGCACCTTGATTACAGTTAACTTACACTGTCCTTGCTCCAACACTGCCCTTTTGGTTTCATGTAATAAATTTCTACCTCTTTAAGTGACAGGGAGTCAGAGCTGTTACTTTTGCTTTAGCAATGGAAAAACAGGGAGAAATCAGCCTACCTAAAATGCAGAGTAGTTTGCAAAGGAACTCATATAGCCACCTACCAAGTCAATTATAATCCAAAATACCAACACGGATTTTTGCTACATGGGGATCTTCAAGATGAAGATGAAGGTGACTTTAATGTTTTGTGCATTATCAGTTTTAGCAAATTCCCTACAATTTACGATTCCTTTTCTGTTGCCTATTCTAATCCCTGTTTTATAATTAGAAAAAAAAAAAAGCAACAACAACAACAAAGTTTAGGCTTTTAGCAGCCATCTCTTTTAAAGGTATTTTAAATGATTCGTGTGCTTGAAATGTTGCCTGCATTTTCACTGTGAGACATTCTTCTTTACTCACCAGATTTGGGAGGGTGGGAAATGTAAGACATACATCAAGCAAGTGACACGTGTATATCAAAATTGATTCTGGTTTCACCCAGATAAAACTTGCATCTGACTCAGAACATTTCTCAGAGTTTCTCATGGATCCTGGGAGACTGACTGATTCCTCATTTCCCCTAACTTAAAAGTATTATCTGCTCAATTTGAACAGGTGTTTAGGAAAGATAACCAACATCTCTTTAGTCCTTCCCTACTTGAGTGCAAATGTGTTTTTTAAAAATCCCCAAGCAATGGAAAATCCATCTTTTCACATTTCCCATTTTATAGATGAAGAAACTGAGAATTTCTAACATAACGACAGAGATAAAACAGGTAGCAGTCCCAGAATTTTGCTTCATGTCTACATGCTTTGAAATTTGCATTCTTCCTCAGTCCTTCATGTTCCTCCCCACTGAGAAATGTTGCTAGTATTGTCTCTGTTTTTGTAAATTGCCCTGATTAAAAGTATAATACTAATAGTAGCCTGTCTGAATTCAGACACTCCGGTTCACAAATTACATCTTATCTCCTCCGTCTACTCAGATAGGTTTTCTCAACCTTGACACTTCTGGTATTTGGGGCTAGATAATTTCTTTGGGGGGGGGGCGGGCAGGAGGCGTGGCTGTCCTATCCATCGTGGGATGTTTAGCAACATCTTTGGCTTCTACCCACCAGATGCCTATAGCACCACCAACCCCAAGTCATGACATTTGAAAATGTTGCCAGATTTTGCCAATGTTCCCTGGAGGACAAAATCACCTCCAGTTGAGAACCACTGACTTAAGGAATCCAACCAGCACTTGAAACTTCAGACAAGAGTTTGTATCCTCTTCTCTTTAGTTGAAGGCATTCCAAAAATTCTAAGTGAATCCTTTCTCCTGGTTATAAACCATTAAAGGACTCAGATTCATCAGTATAACAAACTGTACCTTCAGAATATTATTCTCCTCTTTAGGAAGTTTAACAAACCTCACATTGCCCATTTGTAGTTGCATTTGTTTGGTGTTATTAGTGTTATTAGGCAATTTCACAAGATTCACAGGTGCCCTGAGACATAAAAGGGAGAGGAACATCAGTCCTAAAAACAGAGAGAACTGGATTTTAATCCCATCTCTAACATTTACTAGTTATGCTATCATGAGGGAGTTTTCTTATGGGCAAAATAAGGATTTTTAGATTCGAAGAGAAAGGCAGTGTTATAAAGGCTAAATATACTTACAAAATAACATTTCTGTGACCTCAAGCCCATAGCTTAGCCTCTATGAGGCAGTGTCTTGATCTGTTGAATGGTAGGCAAGACCATAACAGTGTTTTGAAAACCAAGGGTCTGGAAGTTATTGCAAGGTCTATGACTGGGGAGAGGTGAGTAAGCACAGCCCATTATTTCACTCATGATATTTCCACATAGCACAGTGGCCTCCTCCATGTTGCTTCTGCTCCCTTAGCACCTGCGAAATGCTACTCCTCTTGCCTATAATAGTCTTTCCCCAGAAGTTCCTATGGCTTTCCCTCCTTGCCTTCCAGTCTATGATTAAATGTGAAACTTCTCAATGAAACCAACCCAAAATAACCTCTTCCCAGCCTAGTACTCTTGATGAGATGAAGCTACTCCATTTCTTCCATTGTGTGATATTATTTCTTAATATTTTCATTATAATAATGATGTATATATTATGCTTCTTGTTTGTTTTCTTGCACTGGAATGTAAGCTCCTTGAGAGCAAGAACATTACTATTTCATTGAACCCAGTGCCTAGAAAAGAGTCTGACACACATTAGAAGGGCAATTCAGAGGGATAAAGTGACATGGACCGCTCAATCTCTAGCTCTGACAGAGCAGGTCTCGTCCCTGTGCTTTTATATACCAGGGCCCGGGAATGAGTTTCCAGGGCAGTATTCTGCCTCTTTCTCTAACTGCTTCAGAAACAGAGTCTTAGACACATTTAGTCCTTAAGTTTTCATTGTTTAACCTAATTTGGTTACGTATCTCAGCATATGGCATATTCACTTGTCAACACTCTCATTCCACATCATATTTACTTTATTGTTTCACTGATTTTCATTTTAAGTAACAGTAAACTTTTTAAAATATAATATTTCATAGTCAACACTGCGTGTTTTACTATAAAACAGTTTTCCCATAAGTGTTTACTATAAACACATATGGGAAAACTGATAAAAGTTAAAACTAATAAAATATATTATTGTACATTTGTTTTACAAGTTCAAATGTATAATACTACAAAGTCAATCCATGAGAATAATGAGATCATTTCAAAGAATAAAATCATTTGACATCAGGAATTAAGCATGAGAACTAGCCTTCTATCAGCCTCAGGTGATTTATATCCATGATTCTTTTTTTTTTTTTTTTTGGTTTCACAATATTCAGCAGACTCTGAAGCTCCTAAATAAGGTAGCTGCAAATGGTACTATTTATTAAGAGTTCATTTGCTGAAAAGGAGGAGCAAGATGGTGGAGGAGTAGGAAACCTAAATTTTGTCTGTCCCAGAAATTCAGCTAGATAGTTATCAAACCATTCTGAACACCTACAAACTCAACAGGAGATCAAAGAAAAGAATAGCAGCAATTCTATAAACAGAAAAGCAACCACTTTCTTGATGGTAGGACGTGCAGAGAAGTGAATCTGAGGTGATATTCGGGAAGATAGACAGCAGGGGAGGGGGCCTCCATCAGCCGGCTACCGGCAAGTGATAGAGCAGGGGAGCACAAAATCAGAATTTTTAAAAGTCTGTTCCGCTGAGGGACGTCGCTCCAGTAGCTAAGCCGGGGGTGGAAACTTCGCTGGGACAGTGTGGTCTCAGGACCCTCAGGGTCACAGGAAGACCGGGGGTGCCTGAGTGTGGCAGAGCTCCCAGCTATTGGAGTGGGGAAGCTGGCTGCAGAGAGGGAGCTGAGGCACAGGCTCTCAGCTCGGGGTTGCCATAGACCGTGATCCACAGCACAGTCTAGCCCCTACTTTCTGAGCAGGTACCCAACAAGTGCCAGATCCGGGGAGACTCCCCTTCCTACCCCGGGAGGAGCAGCATGGGAGTGCACCGCAGGGATCTGCTGAGTTTGGAGACTCCAAACAGGGTTGTGTGCCAGAGACAGAAACGCTCGGTCACAGGCCAGGTGAGCACTGAGTGCGGCTGGAGACCAGGGACACAGGAGTGACTGACTGCTTTTCTCTGAGGGCACACTGAGGAGTGGGGCCACAAGTTCTCGGCTCCTCCAGGACCAGAGATTGGGAGGCCACCAACAAAAGCTACTGAGAGCAAACCCGAGCAGATTACTTAGCCTGGCCCCTGGCAAGGGCGGTGCAATTACACCTCCGGCAAAGACATGTGAGAATCATGGCAACAGGCCCCTCCCCCAGAAGATCAGCAAGAATATCCAGCCAAGACCAAGTCTGCCAATCAATGAGAACTGCAAAACTCCAGCCCTAGGGGAGTACAGCACATAGATTTCATGGCTTTATCCCCATGATTCTTTAGTCTTTCAAAGTTAATTTTTAAAATTTTCTTTCCTTTTTTCCTTTTCTATTCCTTTTTTAAAATTCTTCTTCTTTCCTTTTTCAACCAACATCTTATCTTATAAATTCTTTTTTAAAAATCTTTTTTAATTTTCATTTTTACAGTCATATTCTATCCCTTCATTGTATTTAACCTCATTTTTTGTATATATATAAGTTTTTCTTTCTTTAAAATTTTGGGATACAGTTTCTTCTAACAGACCAAAATATACCCTAAATCTAGTGTATGGCTTTGTTCTAGTCTCCCATCTGATCACATTCTCTCCTTTATTTTTTTTTTAAATTTTTCCTCTTTCTTTTTTTCACCAATTTCTAATCAATTCCTTTTTTAAAATCTTTTTTAATTTTCATCTTTACACTCGTATTCCATCCCTTCATCGTATTTACCCTTATTTTTGTATATATATAAGTTTTTTCTTTCTTTAAAATTTTGGGAGGCAGTTTCTTCTAACAGGCCAAAATATACCCAAAATCTAGTGTGTGGCTCTGTTCTATTCACCAGCCTGATCATATTCTTTTTTTTTTTTCTTTATTTTCCCCCCAGTTTCAGGTCTCTTCTGGTTTATTTAGTGTATATTTTTCTGGGGTCATTGTTACGCTGTTAGTATTTTGTTCTCGCATTCATCTATTCTTCTCTGGACAAAATGACAAGAGGGAAAAACTCACCTAAAAAAAAGAACAAGAGACAGACTTCCAGGGACCTAATCAATATGGATATTAGTAAGATGTCAGAACTAGAGTTCAGAATGACAATTATAAAGATACTAGCTGGGCTTGAAAAGAGCATAGAAGATACTAGAGAATCCCTTTCTGGAGAAATAAAAGAACTAAAATCTCACCAAGCCAAATCAAAAAGGCTATTAATGAGGTGTAATCAAAAATGGAGGTTCTACACTGTGAATTGTGTAAGACTGTTGAATCACAGACCTGTACCTCTGAAACAAATAATACATTTTATGTTAAAAAAAGAAGAAGAAGAAGAAAATAGCAGGAGGGGAAGAATGAAGGTGGGGAAATTGGAGGGGGAGACGAACCATGAGAGACTATGAACTCTGAGAAACAAACTGAGGGTTCTAGAGGGGAGGGGTTTGGGGAGATGGGTTAGCCTGGTGATGGTATTAAAGAGGGCACGTACTGCATGGAGCACTGGGTGTTACACGCAAACAATGAATCATGGAACACTACATCAAAAACTAATGATGCAATGTATGATGATTAACATAACATAATAAAAAAAATGGAGGCTCTAACTGCTAGGATAAATGAGACAGAAGAGAGAATTAGTGATATAGAAGACCAAATGATGGAGAATAAAGAAGCTGAGAAAAAGAGAGATAAACAGTTACTGGATCACGAGGGGATAATTCGAGAGATAAGTGATACCATAAGATAAAACAATATTAGAATAATTGGGATCCCAGAAGAAGAAAAAAGAGAGAGAGGGGCAGAAGGTATATTGGAGCAAATTATAGCAGAGAACTTCCCTAATTTGGGGAAGGAAACAGGCATCAAAATCCAGGAGGCACAGAGAACCCCCCTCAAAATCAATAAAAATACATCAACACCCCAACATCTAACAGAAAAATTCACAAGTCTCAGAGACAAAAAGGAAATCCTGAAAGCAGCTCAGGACAAGAGGTGTCTGTAACCTACAATGGTAGAAATATTAGACTGGCAGCAGACCTATCCACAGAGACCTGGCAGGCCAGAAAGGACTGGCATGATATATTCAGGACACTAAATGAAAAAAATATACAGCCAAGAATACTATATCCATCCAGCTAGGCTCTCACTGAAAATAGAAGGAGAGATAAAAAGCTTCCAGGACAAACAAAAACTAAAAGAATTTGTGAACACCAAACCAGCCCTACAAGAAATATTGAAAAGGGTCCTCTCTCCAAAGAGAGAGCCTAAAAGTAACACAGACCAGAAAGGAACACAGACAAGATACAGTAACAGTCACCTGACAGGCAATACAATGGCACTAAATTCATATCTTCCAATAGTTACCCCAAATGTATATGGGATAAATGCCCCAATCAAAAGACACATGGTGTCAGATTGGATAAAAAAACAAGACCCATCGATATGCTGTCTGCAAAAGACTCATTTTAGACCCAAAGACACCTCCAGATTTAAAGTGAGGGGGTGGAAAACAATTTACCATGCTAATGGACATCAAAAGAAAGCTTGGGTGGCAATCCTTATATCAGACAAATTAGATTTTAAACCAAAGACTGTAATAAGAGATGAGGAAGGACACTATATCATACTTAAAGGGTCTATACAACAAGAAGATCTAACAACTGTAAATATCTATGCCCCTAACATGGGGGCAGCCAATTATATAAGCCAATTAATAACAAAATCAAAGAAACACATTGACAATAATACAATAATAGTAGGGGACTTTAACAACCCCCTCACTGAAATGGACAGATCATCTAAGCAAAAGATCAACAAGGAAATAAATGACACACTGGACCAGATGGACTTCACAGATATATTCAGAACATTCCATCCCAAAGCAACAGAATACACATTCTTCTCTAGTGCACGTGGAACATTCTCCAGAATAGATCACAACCTGGGTCACAAATCAGGTCTCAACCAGTACCAAAAGATTGGATCATTCACTGCATATTTTTGGACCACAATGCTTTGAAACTAGAACTCAATCACAAGAGGAAAGTCGGAAAGAACTCAAATACATGGAGGCTAAAGAGCATCCTACTAAAGAATGAATGGGTCAACCAGGAAAGTAAAGAAGAATTTAAAAAAATTCATGGAAACAAATGAAAATGAAAACACAACTGTTCAAAATCTTTGGGATGCAGCAAAGGCATATATATAAGAGCAAAGTATATAGCAATACAAGCCTTTCTCAAGAAACAAGAAAGGTCTCAAATACACAACCTAACCCTACACCTAAAGGAGCTGGAGAAAGAACAGCAAATAAAGCCTAAACCCAGCAGGAGAAGAGAAATAAAGATCAGAGCAGAAATCAATGAAATAGAAACCAAAAGAACAGTAGAACAGATCAATGAAACTAGGAGCTGGTTCTCTGAAAGAATTAGTAAGATTGATAAACCCCTGGCCAGACTTATCAAAAAGAAAAGAGAAAGGACTCAAATAAATAAAATCATGAATGAAGATCACATGAATCATGAAGGAGAGATCACAACCAACACCAAAGAAATACAAACAATAATAAGAACATATTATGAGCAACTATATGCCAGCAAATTAGACAATCTGGAAGAAATGGATGCATTCCTAGAGGTGTATAAACTACCAAAACTGAACCAGGAAGAAATAGAAAACCTGAACAGACCCATAACCAGTAAGGAAATTGAAGCAATAATCAAAAATCTCCCAACAAACAAGAGTCCAGGGCCAGATGGCTTCCCAGGGGAATTCTACCAAACATTTCAAGAAGAATTA
The DNA here is from genome assembly GCF_002201575.2 of Neomonachus schauinslandi. Lineage (NCBI taxonomy): Eukaryota > Metazoa > Chordata > Mammalia > Carnivora > Phocidae > Neomonachus > Neomonachus schauinslandi. The sequence goes on along the minus strand of NC_058418.1, from coordinate 34,111,919 downwards.
ATACCTATTCTTCTGAAACTGTTCCAAAAAACAGAAATGGAAGGAAAACTTCCAAACTCATTTTATGAGGCCAGCATTACCTTGATCCCAAAACCAGACAAAGACACCATCAAAAAGGAGAATTACAGACCAATATCCCTGATGAACATGGATGCAAAAATTCTCACCAAAATACTAACCAATAGGATCCAACAGTACATTAAAAGATTATTCACCAACACCAAGTGGGATTTATCCCTGGGCTGCAAGGTTGGTTCAACATCCACAAAGCAATCAATGAGATACAATACTTTAATAAAAGAAAGAACAAGAACCATATGATCTTCTCAATAGATGCAGAAAAAGCATTTGACAAAGTACAGCATCCTTTCTTGATTAAAACTCTTCACAGTATAGGGATGGAGGGTACATATCTCAATATCATAAAAGTCATCTAGGAAAAACCTACAGCGAATATCATTCTCAATGGGGAAAAACTGAGAGCTTTTTCCCTAAGGTCAGGAACACAGCAGGGATGTCCACTATCACCACTGCTCTTCAACATAGTATTAGAAGTCCTAACCTCAGTAATCAGACAACAAAAAGAAATAAAAGATATCCAAATCGGCAAAGAAGAAGTCAAACTCTCACTCTTTGCAGATGATATGATACTTTATGTGGAAAACCCAAAAGACTCCGCCCCCAAACCGCTAGAACTCATACAGAAATTCAATAAAGTGGCAGGATATAAAATCAATCCACAGAAATCAGTTGTATTTCTATGCACCAACAAGACAGAAGAAAGAGAAAGTAAGGAGTCGATCCCATTTACAATTGCACCCAAAATCATAAGATACCTAGGAATAAATCTAACCAAAGAGGCAAAGAATCTGTACTCAGAAAACTATAGAATACTCATGAAAGAAACTGAGGAATATGCAAAGAAATGGAAAAACGTTCCATGCTCATGGATTGGAAGAACAAATATTGTGAAGATGTCAATGCTACCTAGAGCAATCTACACTTTCAATGCAATCCCTATCAAAATACCATCCACTTTTTTCAATGAAATGGAACAAATAATCCTAAAATTTGTATGGAACCAGAAAAGACCCCGAATAGCCAAAGGAATGTTGAAAAAGAAAAGCAAAGCCGGTGGCATCACAATTCCAGACTTCAAGCTCTATTACAAAGCTATAATCATCAAGACAGTATGGTACTGGTGCAAAAACAGACACATAGATCAATGGAACAGAATAGAGAGCCCAGAAATGGACCCTCAACTCTATGGTCAACTAACCTTTGACAAAGCAGGAAAAAATGTCCAATGGAAAAAAGACAGTCTCTTCAACAAATGGTGCTGGGAAAATTGGACAGCCACATGCAGAAGAATGAAAGTGGACCATTTCCTTACACCACACACAAAAATAGACTCAAAATGATTGAAAGACCTAAATGTGAGACAGGAATCCATCAAAATCCTAGAGGAGAACACAGGCAGCAACCTCTTTGACCTCAGCCGAAGCAACTTCTTCCCAGAAACGTCGCCAAAGGCAAGGGAAGCAAGGGCAAAAATGAACTATTGGGACGTCATCAAGATAAAAAGCTTTTGCAAAGCAAAGGAAACAGTCAACAAAACCAAAAGACAACCCGACAGAATGGGAGAAGATATTTGCAAATGACATAGCAGATAAAGGCCTAGTATCCAAAATCTATAAAGAACTTATCAAACTCAACACCCAAAGAACAAATAATCCAATCAAGGAATGGGCAGAAGACATAAAGAGACATTTCTGCAAAGAAGATATCCAAATGGCCAACAGACACATGAAAATGCTCAATATCACTCGGCATCAGAGAAATACAAATCACAACCTCAATGAGATATCACCTCACACCAGTCAGAATGGCTAAAATTACCAAGTCAGGAAACGACAGATGTTGGCAAGGATGCGGAGAAAGGGGAATCCTCCTACACAGTTGGTGGGAATGCAAGCTGGTGCAGCCACTCTGGAAAACAGTATGGAGGTTCCTCAAAAAGTTGAAAATAGAGCTACCCTATGACCCACCAATTGCATTACTGGGTATTTATCCCAAAGATACAAATATAGTGATCTGAAGGGGCACCTGCACCCCAATGTTTATAGCAGCAATGTCTACAATAGCCAAACTATGGAAAGAGTCTAGATGTCCATCAACAGATGAATGGATAAAGAAGATGTGGTAATATATATATACAACGGAATATTATGCAGCCATCAAAAAATGAAATCTTGTCATTTGCGATGGCGTGGATGGAACTAGAGGGTATTATGCTAAGTGAAATAAGTCAATCAGAGAAAGACAAGTATCATGATCTCACTGATATGAGGAATTTGAGAAACAAAACAGAGGATCGTAGGGGAAGGGAGAGAAAAATGAAACAAGACGAAACCAGAGAGGGAGACAAACCATAAGAGACTCTTAATCTCAGGAAACAAACTGAGGGTTGCTGGAGTGGATGGGGGTGGGAGGGATGGGGTGGGTGGGTGATGGACACTGGAGAGGGTATGTGCTATGGTGAGCACTGTGAATTGTGTAAGACTGATGAATCACAGACCTGTACCCCTGAAACAAATAATATATAATATGTTAATTAAAAAAAAAGAGATCATTTGCCATCTTAGAATACTTATACATATCTACAAAGTCATGAGAGCAGAATAGTAGAAAATGTGTTTCAGTGTTGAAAAACTATAAATCTTTAACCACTGATTGCATTGGGGGCGCCTGAGTGGCTCAGTCAGTTAAGCATCAGACTCTTGGTTTTGGCTCAGGTCATAATCTCAGGGTTATGGGATGGAGCCCCACATCAGACTCCACACTCAGCAGAGAGTCTGCTTGTCTCCCTCTCTCTCTGCCCCTCCCCCATTCATGTTCTCTCTCTAAAATAAATAAATAAGTAAATCTTTTGTAAAAAAAAGAGATTGCATTATTGCATTCCTAATGACAAATAAGACATGAAGCCCACACGAGCTTGAAATAAAAAAAATAATGAGGAAAGTCTCAATATAACGAAAAAATTAGTAAACCATAAAGGGATTTCCATCAGGGGAAATGTTGGTGACAGGAGGTAGCAATAAGGAGAGCTGGGGTGTGGTAGCAGGAAAGGAGAAGGAGGTGTTGGAATCTTGACTCATTTGATGCCACAGTGTCTTGAATGTGCCACCCTTAGCTGCAGGACCCCTTGGACTGACAGAGCAGTCCAGCAAATATAAGGTGAGTGCTCATGTCTAAATACTCTTCTCTTTCTGCCTTTAATACTACCAGAGCCTAAACAAAATAAGATTAAATCAACAGAGCTTGAAAAATACATATATGTGTGTGTTTATCTCCACGTGTGCATATACGTTTATGCATGTACATAGTGAGCATACATGATATATATAAGTGTATATGAATAAGTATGTATCTCTATAAAAACATACATTACGGGGCACCTGGGTGGCTCAGTTGGTTAAGCGGCTGCTTTCAGCTCAGGTCATGATCCTGGAGTCCCGGGATCGAGCCCCGCGTCGGGCTCCCTGCTCAGCAGGGAGTCTGCTTCTCCCTCTGACCCTCCTCCCTCTCATGCTCTCTGTCTCTCATTCTCTCTCTCTCAAATAAATAAATAAATAAAAATCTTTAAAAAAAACAAAACATACATTACAACCATATATCTGTGAACCCTGTTCTAATGATACTTGAAGCATCCCACATTCCTCTACAGATGAATATCCACCCTACCTATTACATTGGAAGGGGGAAATATTTAAACATTCAAGTTGATTTGTGCAAGAGCATTCCCTTGATGCAAAATTTCATGGCATGTTTTCACTCTACTTAATGTGCATATTGAATATAATCCTGAAGATTATATTATGCCGAGGACACGATTTTTCAGTTATTTGCTTGCCTCATGTCTCTTGCAGAGTGAGTTGGGATTTAGGGTTATAAGCTATTATGATTTTCACACATTATGCTTATAAAATAATGGAATATATATTTCTTATACTATTTTATATACTGATCGATGAATGGAGAACATATAATTTTATCAGTTGACTATGGGAGCTGGTGAGTACATTTCATTTTCCCTCATCCTCCAGGTAATAAAAAATAATGAATACATCACTATACTTTACTGTTTTATGTAAATGTTTCATGCAGTTAAAGAGTTATAAAGTCAAAATAAAATGTTAATGGCAGAGAAAGAAATGGCACAGTACTAGAAGCAGAAGGGGGGGTATGTTTTCTGGTCTGTTATGAATAAGAGATTTTAGAAAAGAAGATTCTACTTGGTCTAATGGGACTGATGCTTTAACTAGTCTAGTGGTCAGCAACTACAGCCCGTGAACTAAAACTGGCCGATGACCTGTTTTGTAAATAAAGTTTTATTAGAACACAAGGACACTCATCCTTTATATATTTTCTATGACCGTTTTTTGTGCTATAATGGCAGAGTTGAATGGCTGTAACAGAGGTGGTCTGAAATACTCTCTGGCCCTTTATGGAGTTTGTGGACCCCTGGAGCTAGTCCATCTCCTGCCTTCTAGAGGGTGCAGAGCAGGTGTTCCCAGGAAACTGAGTAGTCCTGAAATGGCCCCTGCACTGTAGCATCACCATTAAAGTGTATGTTAGGGACAGGCCCCCCGTATCCAGTTCACCTGTCCTTCGGGAACACAGCAAAGCAGACCCACAGGCCTGTGCCAAGGCTGCCTCCCTTAGAACCCTGCTTTCCCTTAGCGAGGGGAAGCTGTCTGTGCCTGCCGCAGGCTTCCCTGTAGCTGCTGGCACCACTAAGGCTGCGGATGCCTGGGCGAAGGCTGCCCATCCTGGAGGCCAAGGACAACTAATGTCTGTGTCAGTCGTGCCAATGTCTGGTGTTGGGAACACGGTAGATAACCACGCTGACCATGCTCCTGCTGTCGCTGCCAGAACGCCTGTCCTTGCTCATCACACAGTGGATGCTGCCGTTGTCTGCTTGTCACACAATGAGTGCCGCTGTTGGGACGCGACTTGCACCACTGCCCGGCCCTGTGACCAGGGCCAGTGTTGACGGCACCCAGTGAGCAGTAGAGTCAGATAGCTGTTCCAGTGTTCATAGCCTGCTCGGGTAGGACTCATCTGGAGTCCAGGAGGATAGGGCCGACACAAATCTCTCCTCGTTCTGCTGAATGATGCTTTGTCATGGGGCCAAATTTCCAACCCGTTCTCTATTCCTCACCATGAATTCATTCCCGTGAAGTACGCGGCGCCATCACATAAATAAGTGTCAGCAGCTCCTCCCACCTTGTGCGCAAAGGCCCTCCAGCCTTGCTCAGGCTTAGCTCTTGCCTAGCGCGGGGACGGTGCTAAGCTGGAACTTGCGCTTTAGACCATGGGGTTTAAACATCTCCCTGGATTCTCTCAGCCATGATCTTCTGCTTGACGCTCTTCATGACCTGCTAGGAAAATTGCCAGACAACAATCACATTCTAATAGGCTATGGGGGGGAGGGGGATTAATTTTCTTGAAGGGACAACTGTTAAATTCAGCCACCATCCTTCTGGCAGGGACTCTGGCTTCATGAGTTCATGGGCATATGCAGTGAGATACAGTGAGGTCTATCAGCAGGGGAGAAGCCTGGCTCACACTGGACATCTGGGAACGCAGGTATGATACTATTTGACAACAATGCTGAGCACCTGTTCAGCGTGAACTGTTATTATATAAAAGTTCAAAACAACTGGATTTTTAAATGTACACAGGCACTTCTTATCTGATCAAACCCAGCCAGGACTTTTGGGGGGGTAAGCCTCAACCTCTGCTTTTAGATATTCAGGAAAGCTATCACTTATTCCTAGGCATATAAGATAAATCATGTAAGAAAAAAAAAACAGTTCTTCTAGAATTCCTTTCTTCAGTCTGTTTGCATCTTTTCCTGTCGTACATTGCAGAGCTTTTTGGAATTGTGATAACATCTTGTGTAAGCATTCATGCCTCGAGCATCCTAACATATATCCTATAGGCTTCCCTGTTGCTGATGAGGACTACTGCAGTGCCTACATAAGTGCCCTGGCTGGTCCCCTGGTGACCATAGACCTCTACAGTGCATGTGACCAAGCAGAGATTGTCCATGGATGACCTCACATATCCAGGCTTGCTGCCTGGATAATGCCATTGTCATGGGATTCTGCCTTCCTGGTAACCCCCAGAAGGGCTGAGAATAATCCAGAGGTGCAGGGGCAGCTGACATACGATGGAGATAACACTGGACAAGGGGAAATGAGAATCCATGGAATATTCTTTCCCTTTCTTTCCCCCAAAGTGACCATTTAAAAAAAAATTAAAGTCCATACAGAAATTTGGAAGACACACCACAGTCTGAGCAATCAGCCTGACTTTCACAGAACTGTGACCCACTGGGCAACGGATCCCCTTGTCTTTGCCCTCCCTCCTTTCCCACTTAATTTCTTTCTCGTCTCACTTCTGCTTCCTGAAAATTGTTCTCCCCAATAAAATATTAGCACATAGCTTGTGCCCCAGGCTCTGCTTTCTAGGGAACCTGTTCTAAGACAATCCCAGCAGAATTTTATTTAGGTAGAAAAAGCATGTGCAGTTCAAATGTGTAGCACGTGAGCCCTCAAGGTTTTAGGCAGTATATAAACTTAAGAGGGTGGGGAGGTAATGGGGCAGGGGAGAAAAATAAGACAAAATAACCACTAATTCTACCCCTTCCAGGATGGGGCCCTTTCCTGAGTCTCAGTTCCCCAACCCTAAAACAGGGATATGAATAGCCTCTGGAGGGTAAGAATGAAATGAGATAATGGATAGTAAGTAAGATAGATTCTGTCATAGATAATAAATAGATTGTGGAGTCAGGCAAACCTGGGTTGGAATCCCAGATCCATCTTTTACAGGCTATGTTAACTCTGGAGACTCAGTATTTAACCTTGACATAGCACTTAGTTCATAGATTCATTGTGAATTACAAACAGAAGAATGTATACAAAATGCTTAGCACTATGCCTGGAATGGAGCTGTTACTAAATATCATCTATCATTATTTTGAAAATTATTTGTGATGTTGAAAGCATTACACCAACAATAGTTATTACTAGCTCCTTATAATTTTGATAACTTTCTTTTTCATACGCATTTCCATCATTTACATGAAACAGAAGATATGGCTTTCCCAAATTAAATGATCTCTACACTAGGCATAAGTGACCAGATTATGGGATCTTCCTTTAATTCTTGCACTTTTGTCACAATGAGAAGCTGTACAATGGGATTTGTGGAATTGAAGTAAATATAATATGGAAATGAGGCCAAAGATTCATGAAGCTTCTTGACGTGTCAGGAACTAGTTACTAAGAAAAGATTTTTATTCAAGGAGCTTAGGTTCAGGAAGAAAGACAATGGTGGTAATTTACTCGACTGCAAATGGGTAAATATAAGGTATTATAATACCAGAGAGACACCTAGCCTAGTATGAGTGGTGTTGACCAATTGGGATTTTTACAAACAGCCTTTTAATAATAAAAGCTGACATAGGAGACAGATACATTTTCCTTACTATTTGGAAGAAAAGGAGTATTTTTTTTAAAGGAATGGTTTGGAAAACAAATTTGAGATGGTCCATTTTTAATCTCATCAAGTACCCATCAGGACTTACCTTCGGCTAGGAAAAAGTTCAGGAGACTGAAAATTTGAAGAGGAAAGGGTGTTAGAAATCATCTTTCCACAATAATAATGCATCTCTTTTAGCCTCATTAATTTCCAGAATCTTCTTTATCTGGAGAAGTGGTTGGGAAGCATGCCTAAACTCCTTTTGAAATCTCTTGTCCCTGAGGATGAAATTTATATGTTTAGGATGAGCTGAGAAGTTGGTCTCAGCAGCAGAAAACCCACAAGAATCTCTGCCTAGTGATTAGACAAAGTCAATGATGGCCTACATCTCTAAATGCAAGGACAAGTGGATGTTCAACAAATAATAACATTTGCCAGTAGCAGTCATGAAACAAGTTTCTTCCATGCTATGGAAGCAGTGGTGAAATATGAAAAAAGATTAACAGGTGTTCAATACAAACTGCTCCCCTGTATTTGTGTGGTTTCCTTTCCTTTGCCTGGGGGATGAAAGAACTAAGTAAAAGCACTCACTTAGGATTCCTAGAACATTTCTGTGAGGTGGGAAGTAGAAAACAATAGATATCTAATCTTGGTGAAATGAAGACTCTAGTAGGTGTATGAGCTCTTTGGATGAAAAAATATATGCTTTATCTCAAGTCTATTTCAAAAAAGAATCAGAAAATTTCCTATACTCTAAATTATACAGATCTCTAGCTCACCCTGCAGCACAAAAGAAAAAATCATTTTTATTACTAGTAGTAGTCATTGTAGTCGCTAACTTTCATTGGGTTTATTATGAGCTTATTATTGAGCTTATTATGTGCCAAAAACTGTGCTAAGTGCTTTATAAAGCTGAGCTTGATTTTCTTAGAGTTTGAGACTAGGGCTGGTGGGAGAGATTTTTGGGGGGATGAGATGATTCTTGGAAACAGGAGTGAGGGAATGAGAGGAAGGAGATAAAGAAGGGGCAAAAGCTAATATGTATCTTTTACCTAGGTCGCTGAATTTGGCAACAAGGTCTTGACCTTGTCAAAACTTGTAAGAAGCATGTAAAATGAATGCCATAATTGTTCGTCTGAACAACAGGAGGCTGGGACATTTATCACTGGCTTCCGACTCCCATTGGTTAAAGGTTGCCTCCTCTGAACCTCTGGGCTGCCCCTGCATGTGAGCTAAGGGGAGTACCAAGGTTTGGAGAGGCCTTGGGGCTAAAAAAAAAAGGGAGATAAGCAATGCTTGAGGTGGGGTGTGATCAGTATGACTCAAAATCATCCATCAAAGCTTTGGCTAAAATCAGAGGGGTGCCAAGGAGATGCTGCAAAGGCAACAAGAGGGTGTGACACAGCTAATTGTACTCAACGTTCACAATGCCCTATTATACCATCATCATCCCCATTTACTGATATTAATGCCGAGAGAACAAAAATAACTTGCCCAACTTCACACAGCTAGTAAATGGTGTAACAGGACTTCAAACCCAAGCAGTATGATCCCAGAACCTCGTCTTAACCATCTCATTACATGCCACCAATGACCTATTCTCTACAACCCCTTGTCCCAGACACTCATTTTTCCTGTGCTAAGAAACACACACACACACACAATTTCCAAGCACAAAACTCCTGCCTAAAAAGACTTCCCTAACTCATCCTTTTGTTTTCTTTTTTCTTTCTTTTTTTTTCCCCTAAATCATCTTTTAAAAGCAGGTAACTTGAGAAATTTAAAGGATTTCGTTGAAGTCGGCAGTACACTCGGGTGTGGACTGAGTATGTTGCTTCCAGCGAGGGCGCCTAATAAAATTATCCATCAGGACTTCTGGATTGGCCCCCTGGGGTTATTTGCACAGGGAAGATATTCCCATCTATAAGGGTATGAAGATTTTTCAAAATAATCACATTGCTGCTGAAGTTCCAGGCTAGAATATCTCCATTATGGAAATCTAAGCATTGTATGGAGAGAATGGAAGTGAGCTGGTTTTCCTATCCCACTTAGAATGGAACATAAGTTAAACATTCTCTTGGGCTTTTAAGTCTTGAGATGATGCGTGATTTTCAAAAGTGAGAAAGAAAGCCTACTTTACTAGATGGGTGAGTAAGGAAAGCTGTAAATTATGAAAAGAAAAAAAAAAACCCTAGAGAAGTAGCTAACAAAAATACTATCTGTAGGCTGTGGTAGGTATTGCAATGCACAGACTCATAAGTGAGGTGACTATATATCTATCCATCAGATCCGGGATACTTGAAGATAAAAGCAGAAAGAAGGCACTATTCATAAATTATAAACATTCTGAAGTTTATGCACCAGTGATTGTGATAGTCAACTTCAACATATATATGTGTGTGTGTATGTGTATAATTTACACAGAAATTTAAAGACTAAAATAGCTCAGTGTTTTGGGGCACCTGGGCGGCTTGGCTGGTTGTTAGATATCCAACTCTTGATTTTGGCTCAGGTCATGACTTCAGGGTTGTGAGACTGAGCCCTGCCTCAGGTTCCACGCTCAGTGTGGAGTCTGCTTGTCCCTCTCCCTCTGCTCTTCTCCCCACTTGTGTGCTCTCTCTCTCTTTCTCTAAAATAATAAATAAAAATAAATAAAATAGCTCAGTGTCTTGATTAAGACCATAAACACTGGAAATAAAAGAACTCCACTGATCTCACGTATTAATGTGTATGGTACATATTTATTGAATTCCTAATCATATTCCTAGTAAATACAAGAGTATGGTAATGGATATAAGGGAAAAAAATAATGTATCCCCAGCTCTATATGAATTTATGGTCTAGTATGGGAGGCTGTAGAGTAATAACTAATAAAATAAATAACAATTTATATATCAAGGATAATAAGAAGATTAAGAATTAATATTAGATGATAAGCTTCCTAAGGACAAAGAACTCGGTCTGTCATATGCATGAATACACTGTAGGGTATCCAACCATCTTAGTTTGTCCAGAACTGAGGGTTTTCCTGGGACACAGAATTTTCAGTGCTAAAACCAAAAAAGTTCTAAGTAAATTAGGATGAGCTTCCAGCCTGGCAATAAAGTAATCTTAAGTGGATCCTGGCTTTCCCTCAAAACAAACAAACAAACAAAACAAAAAACAAGAGTGTAGGAACATGAATGTGTACACGAACAAGGTTAGTAGAAAGTATTCACTTATACTGAGTTCTACCATTTTTCAAGTACTTTATATACATCATCACAAAAAGGGTCTAAGCTAACTGACCAAAGGGGAAACTGAGGCTCACGGAGGTCACTCACTTTGCCCCAGTCCCCAGAGATTGGAAACTGCTGAGCTGAGAATGGGATAGGAGTCATCCTGCACTTTCTGAATCTTTTTTTTTTTTTTTAAAGATTTATTTATTTATTTGAGAGAGCGAGAATGAGAGAGAGTACATGAGAGGGGGGAGGGTCAGAGGGAGAAGCAGGCTCCTCGCTGAGCAGGGAGCCCGATGCGGGACTCGATCCCGGGACTCCAGGATCATGACCTGAGCCGAAGGCAGTCACTTAACCAACTGAGCCACCCAGGCGCCCGCACTTTCTGAATCTAAAGGCCCCAGGGTTAAGGAAAGAGGATGCTCTAAGTTCTTTGCTCAAAACGTCAACAGAGACAGAAATGTGGAATTAGAATTGAATTCCTCATCCAAGGGAAGCCAGCCATGTTTCATTTAGGGAGAGCCATTTTGTTTTTATTAACACACACACACATGCTCAAGATAGTTTGCTTGCCTCCCTCCCTTCTGGCAGCTGCTTTGAAGCCGACCAGAAGCTCCAGAGGGAGCTGAGCTGTTTCTAGCAGCTGTTTCTCAAACACCTAACTTCATTTTCAGATCAGAGCTGTGGTTTGAAGTCTTAAAACCTTTGCTGCTTCAATCACATGAGAGCAGAAGCAGCTAAAACAATGAGTGCCTCCCCAGCAGCCTATTTGAATGCCTCTCTGTGTGCTGGGTGCTTTGGGCACAATGTGGTGTGGGGCTATCTGTTCAGTCTGCGTTCAAATTCTCTTCTCCTCACTTCTAAGAGAGACACACAGAGGGAGAAGGAGGCAGTATTTCACTCAAACTCAAGCGAGTGAGCGAGCTCTCCCTCCTCTCCATCCCTCCCTCCCTCATTTTTCATTGTATGACTCCCAAGTACTTAAATTCCAAAGAGAATGAGAAAATGACACTTATCCATCCTAAAAACTCAAAGTTAGCATTCTGTCATATTTGATTAAAAAAAAAAAAACCTTTTGGAAAGAGATGACATGTTATAGACAGGTGGGCACTCTTATTCGCTACCCAAACACATTCCCCTCCTTTGCTCCCAGGCAACTTCATGAGGAAGATGGCGTGATCCTTTCCATCCAGGTTCATGCATTTTTATTAATATGTATGTGTCCATAACCAATAGGAAATAGTGTGGGGTAGGTTATTTTTTCACTCTTCATTAAGGGTATCATACTGTGTAGCCCTACTTAGCTCTTAAATTTTTACTGAGTATTTTTGTTTTTACAGGTGCAATCGTGTGAATACATGACAAATTAGCACATTGCTTTTTGTTGCTTTGTGGTCTTCTCTCACATGAATATTACAGTTTCCTTTTATTTCCCAATGTTAAATGCTTAACTTATGTTTCACTCCCTCTTGCATTTCTGTACTACAATAACTCTGTGAGGTAGATTTGTACAGATAAGGAAATCAAGGTCGAGGTAACTCAGATAACAAGTCAAACGTACACCATTAATGAGTGAATTACTAGAACCAGGAAACAGGGCAGAGGAGCCTTAAACTGTTTGTTTTCCATACAGAATAGACTCCACGAGAAAGGAAGGAAAAGGAGTAACACTTCCTTCTGGAGTATTGACCGAGAAGGCCTTAATGTTCCCCTCAGCTTGACTAAATTTTAGAAAAGTTTCTTCCTGACTATAGGCCCATGACTTCCGTTTTCTTAGAGCATTTACTTGAGAAAACTTGCAATTGTAAATTCTTTCTCCCTCCCTTTGAGATATAAATCTTTTCCCAGCCTCTTGTCAGTTTTACAGCCCAAGAATGTCTTTCTCAAGGACCTAGGAGCCATCCCTTTGAAATGTAATCATCAAGAATCATGGGATCCCTGTCTCCCAGTCTCTGTAAAAGGACAGAAGCCTAAATTCAAAAAGGGACAATCAGCAAACACAGCTGGTCTAGTCACATTGATCACCCTTGTCCCTAAAGCCCTCAAGGACCTTCCCATGAACTCACCCCAGCTTTGGAAGACCCATTTGCCTTTTGTTTAGCAAAGATGAGTTCAATCTCTCTCCCCTATTGCCACAGTCTTCAATAAAGTCTTCCTTGTCATTTAAACAAGCTTCTGGTGCAATTTTTCTTTTATAGGATCTACTCTATGCCACATACTTCCACAGCCTAGACTCTCCCTCTGAGAAGGTTATTATCCAGATCAGCCCACTTGCTTCCCCTTTTCATATTTCCAATATTTGCTAAAGAATAAAATGCAGAGTCATGTAGTTTCTAAAATTTTCAATGTCTTTGGTGTTCCTTCAAACCACCAAAGGGTGGAGTCAAATTTAGGGACACACCACCTTTTGTCCTCATGCTACCCATTCTTTCCCTTTCATTCAAAATGAGGAGTTTTCTCTGAAGCCCAGAGCATTGCTGGGATTCTCCCTAATCCACAAGCCTGAAATTGCCTAAAAACCACAACCATAATGCACACAGCTGTCTACCGGAGGTGATCATCTTTAATCCTGGGCTCTGCGGTTGCATGTCTGATCCCTCTCCTGCTTCTAAGAAAAAATAATCTGGACCATGTAGGAGCTGTAGGATGCTATCAGCATATTCTGTTTCAGACTCTATAAGTGATATGGTGGCAGAATAAGTCATCCCATTTCAGCCTATTGACCTTCATGCAGTACATCATGCTCACTCTTGTGATATTTCCTGAACAAAATCCTTAGCAGAGGTCATTATGTGAAGGTAAATATATGCATCCAGAAGCAAGAAGTGTTTTCAGAGCAAGCACAGAGCTCTGAATTCTAAGATGAGTGTCTTTCATCCAATGTGAGTAAATGAAGGCTTAGAGAGTGGGGCAGAGGGGAAAACATCAAGACATACGTAGCAAGGAATGACTGAAGGAGGTTCTAGGTACATTCTGGAGAGTAAAAAATCCAACAACAAATTGTGCTTATCTCTCTACCAAAGTGCAACTTCCACTACCCTCTATCACATCCCTAAATGAGCTGCCTTATTACTTTGATGGTCAGAATTGTCACGTCTCTCTATTTTATTACTATCTTTTTATTTTGTAAAGACCTTTTGGAGAGCAGTTTTAGGTTTACAATGAAACTGAGAGGGAAGTCCAGAGATTTCCTATTATTCACAGCAATCCTCTTGCCCATCTAAGCCATTTGCTCTTCTACAATGTACTTTTGAAGCATATTTTTGTTTTATTTTTTTATTTTTATTTTTTTAAAGATTTTATTTATTTATTCATGAGAGACAGAGAGAAAGAGAGAGGCAGAGGGAGAAGCAGGCTCCCAAGAAGCAGGGAGCCCGATGCGGGACTCGATCCCAGGACCCTGAGGTCATGACCTGAGCCGAAGGCAGACGCTTAACCATCTGAGCCACCCAGGTGCCCTGCATATTTTTGTTTTAATAAAGCAAGTATTTAAGCCACATTGTAAAACAAAGCAAAATAAAAAAAAGACTCTCAATTCCTCAGGATTGTGTGGCCACCTGAGCACAAGACACTCAGCCTCCCAGTGATAGACTGATACAACTCAACCACATATAAGTTCAAGGGGTGCGTGCGTGCGTGTGTGTGCGCGCGCGTGTGTGTGTGTGTGTTTAATCACAGCCAGAGACGCTGGAGAAAGGTCAGACACCACCCACATACCTCAGAGCTTTCAGCAGGAAAGAAAACGCTGATGATCTTCAGTTTCATCCCAAATGCAAAAAGGGAGCCTCTCTTAGTTGGCAAAAAAAAATCAAAATAAGGCTATTTATTCTCCTCCCAGACTTACAAAAAAAATCCTCATATTCCCCAGGTGGGTTGAGGCAGGACACAAAGACTGACCAAAGCTTAGTGAAGAGAATTTGAGGAAGGGGTCTTATTAAAGTAGCAGATGACAGAAGGGTGAGAGTCCTCAGCATTTTAGGGTTTTTTTGTATTTTGTTTATTTAGTACAGTTGACACACAATGTTACATTAGTTTCAGGTGTACAACTTCTTTTTTTGAGAAGTTTATACATTCTGCTGCGCTCACCACAAGTGTCAGCTACCATCTGTCCCATTACATCGTTACATCCCTAGTCAGTAAAACTGCCTGTGTTCCTTATGCTCTGCCTCTTATTCCTGTGACTGACTCACTCCATAACCCACAGTCTGTGTCTCCCTCTCCCTTTCACCCATCTTGCCCATCTCCTCGGCAAGTTTTCAAACCTCGCTGCTCACTAGAAGCAGCTAGGAGATGTTTCAAGCTACCTGCTGCTCAGAACCAAGCACACACTGCAAAATTGCAGCGGAGGACGCTGGGCATTCCTATTTTTTAAGTTTCCTGGGTGATTCTAACATGCAGCCAAGGTAACGTCCCAGATCTGGACAAAATAACTTTCCTGCTCAAGAGTGAAACACACAGGGTGCCCGGGTGGCTCAGTTGGTTAAGCATCTGCCTTCAGCTCAGGTCATGATCCCAGGGTCCTGGGATGGAGTCCCACATCAGGCTACATGCTCAGTGGGGAGCCTGCTTCTCCCTCTCCTACTCCCCCTGCTTGTGTTCTCTCTCTCTCTGACAAATAAATAAATAAAATCTTTAAAAAAAAAAAAGAGTGAAACACACATTGCACCCCCATGGTCAGCCTTTTCACTATCTTGAACAAAGTTAATCTGTACTTACTCATTGCTGTAATCAAAGGCCTGGCACACATCAGGAACTCATTCATAATTGATGAATAAATGAATGAATGATCACTAGCTAGCAAAAATATTACAAATATTCATAAGTTATCATAAAGAATTTATGTAAAAGTTACAAAATGTATATGCAAGGTATTCATCACACTGTAGTTCATAGATCTGATATATCAATTATAATATATCTGTACAACAGAATTCTGTGCACACACTAAAATAATGTTGCAGGTTATTTTTTAATATAGAGAGCTGTCCCTGTTGTATTATTGATAAAGAAAGAGCACACTAAAAACAGCACAGATAAAATAATAATTTTGACTTAACAAATTCATGTGTGTGTTTATGTGTCTACATAGAAAAATTGGAGAGGCATAAACATTAATGTGGTTATCCGTGGAAGATAAAAATAAGGATGGTTTTCACTGTCTTATACCTATTCTTTACTTTCCTCAGCTCATATTACTTTACTAATTGCAGTTTCTCGATATGAACATTTTCTACCCAAAGTTGGGAACGGCTATATCCCATCCCCACTGCAGGTCCATCTTGACTTCAGAACACTCACCATTTATGCATCAAGTCAGGCCAAACTACAACAGTGGAGAGGGAGAAGCATTGATCTTCCCTGTCCTTTTCCATACCTATGGTTCAGCCTCCATCATTGAAGTTGTTCACCTCTACCTCCCAAAGACGTCCCCACTGGAAATTGATCACTTCATTTGACCCAGTGCATCCAGTTATACCCATAAAACCTATTTCTTCAGGACCTCTGCTTCCATAAGTTATGGGGCTGGATTATCTGGTATAACTATTTCTTAATGTGTATTAGAGTCATGCCTAATATGTCAACATTCACAGGGGTAGTTGTGTTTTGAGGCAGTATCCAAACATGGCAGTGTCTCTAAGGTGACAAGAGAGTTTTCAGAAACAGGACCGTGGTGAGGACCTTATCTCTCTCTGATAGTGGGAGAGAAGATATAGTAGAGGGGAGAAGTAAATACTGAAATAATTACAGCTGGAAATATTTGGATGCTTCCTGAGCCTGATACCACACAAGTACTTTCTATGATTAAGAAATATAAATATTATAAACACAATATGTATGTATTATGCCCACGATATGGAGACATTACCCATTTCATAAATGAGAAAACAGAGCCTTAAGGAGTTTAGAACTTGCTCAAGGACATATAAACAGTAAGAAGCAGAGCTGAGATCTTATCACAGGCTTCCGTTTCTCTCCCTTGACTGACTACACAACAATGTCATATTATGTTGTTTCTGGAGCTTCTCGAAGCTCAGTTTAATTCAGTCCTCAATACTGATTATGTTCATTTCTGGGCAGGTAGATATTATGAGTGAATAAAACTTGACTGGAGCCCTTTAGGGGCTTATACTGATGTAGCAATTTTTTCCAGCCATGGAAGAAGAAAACCAAAATTCTCAAGTATCTTTTATCTTCTAGACTAGTGATTATCCAGGTGTGGTCCCTTGGACTAGGACCACCTGAGGTCTTATCAGAAATGCAAATTCTGGAACCCCACCCAGACCAACCGGCTCAGCATCTCCTCAGGAGTGGGGTCCAGAATCTGTGTTGAACGAGGTCTTCCTGGGGAGAACCACTGTTCTAGGCACCCCATCATGTGTTTCACAGGACATTTTTCACTCAATCCTCAGACTCTCAAGATCAGCTCATAATTCCAGATGAGGAAACTGAGGCATGGGGATCTGGATTAATGTTCCCCCAAAGGCATAGCCAGTTAAGTGATCAGGCTAGAAATCTACCCAGCATCTGGTGATATGGCGTGAATGGGACAGAGCACATATTTGGACTCTGTCACTAGTTCAATGTAACCTTCTTTGTTTGCGTGCAGCTGCACTGTCAAAAACCCTCTGCAAAGGCATACCAAGGAAGAGAATTTAACTGTAAACTAAGATACATGTGGGCACTTATCTCATAATAAGATTCTACTTATGAAAGAATGCTATAGTGTAATTAGACTCTGGGAGGCCAGGCAAAAAAGAAAAAAGTGTGGCTGTTATTTTAACTACTTCTCTGTAATGGAGTATTGCCGGAGAGTTATTCACACAACAGATGCTGTGAAGATATGTGCTGATTCTGTGGGTTGCTACATAACCCCACAGCAACAGAGCCTCCGGTCTTCACGCACGCAGACATAAGTCCTCCCTAAGCAATGTCTGATGCTTGCAGCAGAACTATAAATCGAAGCTAATGGGAAAAAATGCAACTCCTCCACTCAGACTTTCTGAAAATATTTGCTTGTGATGTTTTGTGCAACAGAGATTGCACACACATACATACACACACACACACACACACGACAGTATTTATTCTTGGTTGCTTTCATTTGGAGAGCCAGATTAGGGAGGGTAATCAAGTACATTTCACTTTCACCTAGTAAATAAGTTAAATGGTCCCTGTGGTTATTCATTAAAACTTTTATGGTATGTTCATCAATTACCAAACAGCTTGAACAAAACAGAGGTAAATTAACTTTCCCAAATCCACATGGCTTGCCAAAAGGAGTGTACTCAAAGCAATTTCATTGGTTTAAAGTTCATCCAAAATACTATTAGCTTGGAGTCCAATTTTGAACTGTCAAGGGGAATATATACAATGGTAATTTCAGATCATTATCATGGCATTCCAATGCAAATGGCCACAATTTAATTCATTATCACTAACATTACATCTTTATTTTGCTACCAACTGGTGACTGACATTTCCAAGACTACAAGAAGCAAATGCTAATTAGGCCACAGTGTACTCTTACCCTTTCCTCTTTCCCTACATTTTCCCATCTTTAGGGAGACCTGCTGGAGGCTACTTTTGACCAGCTGCCGGCCTTTGACACTCCTTTCCCCTGCCCTCAGCCAGCCTGCCATCCCTGGGATAGAATCATGCTCCTCGGATTGCCACTTCCAGGCCTTGTACCTCTGAAATGGGGCCTATGTAATGCAGTGACCCCTTCCTTAAATCACCCCCCCAACCTCATTTAGGGAATCGAAAGCACTCTCCAGAGTGACAGCGCATAGGCATTAACATGCACACACTGCCAGGGAAGTTCAAATTTGCATTTAGACTGGACAAAAGGGAAAGAAATGGCTTTCTAGGCTCTTCCTTGCATCACCAGAGTCTCAAAAATTACTAATCTCTGAAATGATGCCAGAAGGGAACTTCCCCTGCTCCTCTCATTCAGGCTTAGGTAGACTCGATTCATCTCTGGAAGTGTGCCTTCTCACTCTCAACATGAGATGAGAAAGAGCTATAAAATCTCAAACTGCTCTAGTAAAATGTTTCATGTGTTCAAATGAGAGCAATTAGTAACCGAAGATCCTCAGATCTCCAGGCTACGGATTCAGGGAAAAGATATAAAACATGAATTTTCTTTCCATTTCCCTGATAGGACACAATAATTCTGCCTTTAAGACAATGCCTACCTCTAGAAGCTCCACGAAAATGTCACTTATCCTCTCATTATTTAACTGCAATGATAATAATAATAATAGATGGTCATTATGTGCCAGGTCGCCCAGCAATTGACTTTGCATCCTTTTATCTTCAAAACAATCCTGCAAGATATGAACTTGGTTACCCTTGAGGAAGACGGGGCTGGCCAGTGCAAATGGTAACGGTGAAGGGTACATTTTGTTGGCTGCCTTCCCCTCACTGTATCACCATCCACTATATCAATTTCCCTTTGCGACATCACCACCCCCTTCCCATGTCCCTTGTACTTCCCAACTCAACTCCTTTCATTCAAATCCCTGTGTCGGGGTCTGGTCCTAGGGAACCCAAATTAAGACAACAGAAGGGGGTATGATCCAGGAATTAAAAATGTACGTGCCCTGTGTGGTGAATGTGGGATGTAGCATGGATAAATAAACTATTCCAGTATTACTAGAGCACAAAGTAGAGTAATACATGAGACAAGTAATAAAAAAAAAAAAAAAGGATATATTTGAAATGCTTTTCTCCACACTGAAATTCACTGGTCTACAAAGCATTTCTCCTTTCACAGGATTGATACATATATACTTTAATTATAATTCAAGGTTTCAAGCACCCTTACAATTAGGCAGGTGTACCTTACTGGGAATCACCCTTAAGCAAGTTGGCATGCAGAAAGCCATTGCTCTATGTACAATGCCTGACACCAGATGTAGCCCTCGAAAGCATAAACTCGGGTCCCCCGAAGGACACACTTCTCAATAACAACCTTCCAACCAGTTTTCATCATCCATCATCTATCTAATCATTAACAAATTTTGCTTCAATAACTGTGCATTTCAGACTGAGAGAAAAAAAGGGGGGGAAGGAGGGAGAACCTCATGTGTACATGTGTCGTTGCTCCTCTACTTCTAAAAAATTAAGTGTCCTGCTGAAAAAGTATGTGCCCTGGGGCCCGAGACTAATAGGAATTTCAAGGCCTGTTTTATGTTTGCAAGTTAATCTTTCTTTGTCCTCCATCTCAGCCAGCAAATACAATTTCATAATAACACAACTCATCTCTGTGTTTTTGAACTTGGCTTTGGATTGGAGATCATTGTGTCTTCATCTTCAGATGTCTCACTTTGATGGATTCTATTTCAAAGGGAGAGATAAAACCCAAAGTTCATTCTCACAGTGGGACATCCTTTAAAGCCAAAGAGAAATGCTGGCCCTCTTTGTGGCACACAGCAGCCCAGAATCACTTTGAGATCCTCTCTTGAAAGTCCCTGGGCAAGTGCAAAACGGCTGTCAGTGATTTATTCCGTGCCCCCAGCAGAACAGAATTGCTATAGCTACCTCCAAGTGGGCAGACTGAAGTTGTAGCAGTGAGACAGGGCGAAGACCTCGGGGAAACAGGTCTCCTCATGCCTCTTCCTAATTACTAGCCATGTAGCTAAGCTCTTCAGCACTAATGGCTCCACTGGGTATAAATAGCATCTATCTATCTATCCATCTATATGTACCTTTGGAAGTCTAAATCTGGGCAGGAGGAAGGAGGGATCTATTCAAACCCACATTCTTACCTCTCTTCTCTTTCCCTCTCTCTCTCTCTCCCCCTCGGGACTCATGTCCAATTATACAAAGAGAAAAAGTACTTTGTGTGTTTCTCTCTTAGACATAACACATTTCACTTTCTAAAGCTGTTTCCTGTGGGTCCTTCAATCTGCCATTCTATTTGGCTCTTACATTTCCTGTAATTTCAAGGAAATCTCTTCCTAAATACATTTCCTATTAGAAGCTTCCACTTCTAATAGATTGCAATTTCCACAGAGATGCACAAGTTCATACTTATCTTTACATCCTCCGGACTTTAGAACAAAATCTGGAATATCTTTTTCATCCAATACATGTTTGTTGAATGAATAACTGAAGAAAAACGGAATCATTTACATTTCATCAATTACTCTTGTTTGAAGCCTCCGCCTTCCTTTGAGCATGGGCATAGCTGTCCTATCTTGCCCCAACCAAAAAAAAAAAAAAAGTGTAATGCTTTTACATCATGCACCCTCTGAAGTAATTCATCAGTTTGAAAGCAGGAGATGGTATATCTCTTCCTACCCGCTTCCCGAGTGACACCAATTTTATAACCAAAGAAATGGAGCAAGTGACCAGCCTTAAAAAGATCAGTATTATCTCAGCTGAAGGTAAATATGGGGGCTATCCCTCTCTACTCCACAACCATGCCCACCTTCCTTGGATGGCACGTCATGTCAGTATCTATCTATGGTTCCCACAAGTAGAATCTCAACCAAGGTTTTAATGGCAGCAGTGGTGTAATTGAGCATAACTAGAATCTCGGATCACTGGTGGGCTAATATTTTATAGACTCAATCTGCAAAGTGCTAAACATGCAAGGCACCATACTAGACATATTAAAGATTAAGAAAAAAAAACAGCAATCGAATACTCAATAAACTAAGATTCCAGAAAGAAAATAAAACATGGATATGTGGATAAATGTCCATGCTTTGTTGTTGGAAATGACTTCTCTCTTCAGGGTTTCAAAATAAAGTGTTATTGGAAGAGGGGCTTAAACCAGCCTGGTAGATCATAGAGAGCTTCAAAAAGGAGGTGCCATTTAACAAATCCTTGAAGGAATATATTCATATGTGAATGAATTCGGTGGTATGCTCTTACATAATAAAAAGTTAAAAGCCCTGATTTGTCACAGTTGACAATCTCCCTGTTGTAAATACCCCTACCCTAGCCAGCAACCACCTCTTGAAATTCCTGAAAAATTAACAATTAGCTCTCATCAGCCAGATCCAGCAATACCACTTGTTTGATGAACCTCAACTTTGGCAACCCCTCTTGTGAATTTGAATGCTGTATATGCAACTGAAAATATTCACCTGTCCCCACGCTGAATACGACATATTTTTGCAATGAAGGAAAAAGCGGTTTAGGGAAGAGAACCAGATAGCTTTGGAGTGCTTTTAGCTGACCCCAAGAGTCATGGTTACACCCAGGAAAATTATCCCCCCGTCTCTGAGTAGCTCTGGGTCTTGGCAATGTAAAAACATATTGGCAGCTTTACTTAATCAGAGTATTTCATTAGAAATTAGATCATATGTCCCCATCTTCCAATCTAGGAACTCTGTTGACGATACTATGGATTTAGGAATACTATATCTACAGAACCCTTTCCATAAGGATTTTTTTTAAAGGCAGTCATGAGAGGAAGAAGGAAGTTAAAACAGATGAGGTCTGAGTACTTCTCTATGAAACCCACGTTGGCTGGAAGTCAGAGTTTCTTTGGGCAATTGCCTGATGATGGGAGAGAATTTGGCAAAGGTAACCCAGGCTTCTGGATATGCTTGTGTTTTTGTTTACTGAGCCCAGAGGTTTATTTCTCAAATGAATTCTCTCTCTCTTTTCTTTTTATTGCAATGGTAGTAATCATGAATATCCTCTTGGTAATAAGCTCTGTGAAGGTTCCTTGGCAAAACGGGCTATAAATATTGGCCATAGGCACATTTCAATATTTTGGTTTGAAAAGCCCAGGAAACATTTTCAGAAGATATCCATTGTTCTGGCCCTCAGCTGGAATCCCAAACATCAGGCTTCCTGTGCTGTCTCACTGCCATCATACTGGGCATCAGCAGAAGACACTTCATCAGTCACATTGCTTGGTGTCCAGCCCCCAAAATGAGCAAATATCTGTAAACAGTATTTCTTTATTGGGTAAGAAAGGAGATAATGTGAACACCAAGATCCCTCATCAATCTTGAATGCCATGAATCTAAAAGCCAGTCAGTTCTCAGAAAACCACCCTGTACAGATGGAACAAGGTATGAGAGAGGGCAAGCTGGAAGCAAAGCTTCTAGACATGAACTGGTTTCTAACATATGAAGGTGCTGGCTTGCCCATCTACTACTATGTCTCCTTCCAAATCTACAAATCTGGACATCTACTGTCAACAGAGTTCTAAATTTTTCTTTTGGCATCGGGCTCTAAAAGACTGATAAACCACCTTCATTCAAAGCCGTTAAAGAAACACTGATTGTCTTCCAAGCTACTAAATGTGACATTAGGAAATCAAGAATTAAAGGGAAAGGATCTCTGCATGATGATGCTCACAACTGGATAGGGAAACCACAGTTGAAAAGACAACTGAAATACTTTAGTACAGAGATCCCTCCTCCATTCCCTCCAATGACCTACAGCCTCCTTGTGGTCGTTAGAATTACATAATGATCAGGACATTTAAGGACACATCGGGTCAGCCTGGTCACCCCTTAGGTTTGGCCTTCACGGTTGAGCAGGTCATGCTAAACAATCCAGAGCTGGCAAACCACAATGGAGGCTTTCACCTCAGACAACCTCATCTCTGTTGATTCACCAAGGTGCCCTCAGTGCTATCCTCGTAACCACCACCGACATTAGAATCAAGTATTCCCAACTCTGCCACTTACTAACTTTGAGATATGGCACAATTTGCATGAGAATGCATCAACTTTCTCATCTGCCTAAGTGGAGTATATTTTATTCCTCATCCCAGGCTCAAAGGCAATATCTTGAACGAGGCTACTCAATTAACGTGACCAGGTATTAATTGTAGTATTATGGGATACATGTATGCAATAGCAGAGGCCCTCTGCTTGTTTTTACCTATTCCATAATATTTGTATGAGGCACAGCTGGGCAAGTGCATTAAGAGAAAGTGCTTCGGTCATTCTCACTGGATCTTCAAAATACTCATGAACGTTAGGATGCTACCATGAATTTTTCCTTTCTTTCTTTCTTTCTTATCAAGGCTGATGTCTCTAATTCTGGGTATTAATCCTCCTTCAATCTTCTCTTCCCTCTCCTTGTCTCAAATTATGAATGTCACTATATTCCAACAAATTTGTCACAATTACTGGTAAAAAGGTTTATTCAGGTATATATGGGAATGGGAAAAAAAGCAATCCAAATGTAGCCAAGTCAGGCTATGTCAGGAGTGTCAAGGAAGGTTTTTAGAAAACAGTGACAACCCTTGAGTTAGTTTTGAAATACAAGTGAGCACTAGAGGAAAGAAAAGAGGGGCCCCAAGGTTATGCAAAGCACTGGGACAGGAGAGCTCAGGCTGTCTCTGACACTTCTCAGTAAACAATACAAGATGCCAGCACGGCGTGGAGCCGGCAGAAGACCAATGCTAAATTTGAAAGAGTTCTGAACTATGCTAAGATATCTGAACTTTACCTAGAAAGCAAGAGTCAACCCCTGAAGGGTCTGAAGCAGGGGGACTGCATGATCAGATTTACCGGAAGTGACCCTGGGGAGAGAAGAGGGGAGCACAGACTGAAAGTGGGGGAGCACAGACCAGGCAGCCCACTATCCGCCAATATCTTGCAACTTGACTAACTGACACTCAAGAAATGACAGACATCATTTGTCAGAAATGACATATCCTGGACCAGGTCTGAATGGGGGTGGGTAGGTGGGGAACGGTGGGAGACTCAGGAAGTGTGATTGGCAAAAACTTGCCGTCTATTGCCCCACTAATTGGCTCTCCGTGTCTTGCTAGTTTTATGGACATTTCTCATTCGAGAATAAATCTAAGGCATGATTCATCCCTCTTTATCAGAGAGCAAGGAAAACAAACATAAACCAAAGACCTCATTTGAATTGTTTATTTCTTTTAACTACCTAAAGATTATAGCCACAGGCTCTTCACTAACTTGTAGGAAAGGAAATACAATAAATAGACAGGTGAAGACTATTCCTCTAGGGAGGATCGTGAAAGCAATCTAAAGCAAGGAGCGCTGTGGAGACATTTAATATGTGTGCCTATCTGCATATGTAATTAGAATGGTGTGATCTGCTTCCAGTACTAAAGGCAAATTTCTGGAGCTCCCTCCCACTGTTCAGGTTACAGACTGTCATGAAGACCCCATCATCTTGGAAAGGGTCTTTTATAAAGGGGAGAAGGTTTTAGCATTTAAGGAATGTAATGTATGTCTATATGTGCTCAATGCGTACTGTTAGGTAATTAAAAAGCTACTGAAATATAAAATAATTACAATAATAATGACATGTATGTCTTGATTTCCTAAATTATCTAATGATGCTTTACTATGTGCAGGGCATTGAGATAAGTACTTTCCCCTCATTATATCATTTAATATTTAAAGTAGGTAATATCACTCCCGTTGTACAGATGAGAAAACCAAAGGTAGAAGAATTGTCCAAAGTCGTCTCCATTCGTTGGAAAATAACAGAATGTGGATCTGGGTACAGGTCTCTCTGACGCCAGAAGCCATACTGTTAACCGCGGCTTCATGCTACCCTGTCACAGGAAACTCTTTAAAGTCTGGATCCTCTTAACTTGCCATTCATCTCCTTATGCAAACCTTCTCCTCTCAATTAGTCACACATTCTACTCCTTGCCACTTTGATGCAATAAATTCTCTTTCTTGAGTCCCCTTGCTCCTTCTTCATTTATCTGGTGATCCTCCCTCAACATTCAGTTCAGATACCATTAACCCCGAAACAGGAGTTCTTTACAAAAATAACTCATTAAACAAATAACCTAATTAATTGACCAAATTATTCCCTCCTCCACTTCTCAAAGCATGAGTTAAATCATGGTTGGCACCATGTCTAGGACATCTAAACAAACATGAATGGATAGAGAAATTAAATTTCCTTATTGATTAACATAAAGAAAATGCTAATAGGTATTCCAGCCATATTACTAAAATCAAAAATTTATGAGGGGTTTACAGCTGAAAAACATACTTCAAGAGTTTCATATTCGTCATTCTATGCTCTCCTCCCCTCCACACAAAAGGATGCTTTTCTTACCCTCATCATAGCTAAAGGTGCAGATAA
Source organism: Neomonachus schauinslandi (assembly GCF_002201575.2). Classification (NCBI taxonomy): domain Eukaryota; kingdom Metazoa; phylum Chordata; class Mammalia; order Carnivora; family Phocidae; genus Neomonachus; species Neomonachus schauinslandi. The sequence goes on along the minus strand of NC_058418.1, from coordinate 34,086,087 downwards.
AAATATTTCACTTTGAAGTATTGTCCTGCGGTGTGTTTAATTACTTTGCCCTCAGATTCCTTGTGTGTATTTAGAAAACAAAACTAAACTAAACTAATGCCCGGCTCATGTAATATACCCAAAATTAGGCTGGTGTCTAGTCTGCACTTAATACAAATTAGTTCCACTTTTTCCTTGAAGAATTACTCTCATATCATCACTTCCTGCTCAAATATTTCTGTTAAGCAATAAAAATTTTCATAGTATTAAAGGTATGTATTCTGTACCCCCACCTTCTCAACTTTGCATATGGGATCTGCTTTGATAATATCTGTGATTTATCCAATCCATTAATAAAACTGACATAAGCTAATGTGACCTAGTTTGCTCACCAGAGCCCAAAGCTGACTACTCATAAAAACCTGCCAGTTTCTGTCTTTACCCCCCAGCTGCCGGACATTCAAAGTTATCCATGAGCAGAATGATGACCCTGCTCCTGCCCCAGGACCTGCTCTGCAAAGAACACAGTATAACCCTGCAAGAGAAACAAGCTGAAGGATCCCGACTATAAGCCTCCACCTAACTATTCACTTAGTTCCTTTCACTTGTTCGTTCCTCATTCCCAGGCATTCAACAAAAAATTTCTAAGACTTTGGGGTCCCTGGCTGGCTCAGTCAGTGGAGCATGCAACTCTTGATCTCAGGGTTGTGAGTTCAAGCCCCATGTTGGGTGTAGAAATTACTTAAAAAATAAAATATTTTTAAAAAAATTTCCTGAGACTTTATACATGCCAGGCTAACTGGTAGATGCTGGAAATTCAGAACTTTTAGGGAGAATCCCTGGCCCTGTGAATTCACACTTGAGAGATAATGATGAAGGTGTTATTTTTCATTGTTGAACTAGAAAGAACTATTTATTTTTAAATATGTTCCTGGTGTCCCCCTCACTTGTATTTTAAAACCTTGGCTCTACTGGAAATTTGGCCTTTAACCATTGAAAAAATTTAAACAACACAAAATGACATAAGCAAAAAAAGGGAAGTGCCCCTTCACTCACCAATTATCATCACTCCCCAGCTGTAGTTACTGAAGGAATTTGGTATGTGCATGTCCGAAAATGTGTGTGTGTCTATATGAGCAAAAAAATAAAAAGAATCCTTTTACTTTTTAACACTCAAGAATACATTACAAATGTCCTTTTGTAGTATCTGTTTTGTATTAATCGATTAATATATACCCTTTTGTATTAATATATGTTTTGCTTTAATTTAATTGTACATTTTAGCTAGATTTTATTTCTCATCTCCAACCGCCAAACCTCTCCTCCCACTCGACTTGACACTTTTGTCTATAATAGTTTTTCCTCTATATTAACCTTCTATTTCCCCTCTGGCCAAGAAATCAAGTAATCATTACCTTAGGGGTAATTTTGCCAGAGAAAGAGAGAGAATATCAAATAGTCATCTTTGCTGTGTCCTTAGATTTTTCTTTTTAAAAACTGTGTCTGAAGTTCAACTTCTGTTTCTAGATTTTTCATTTCGATTGTACTCTTGGGGCAAGAAATCATAATGTTCTCTCTCACAAGTACCTCATGATGACTTTCAGAGTGGTACAATTTGTCAAAAGGGCAAATGTGTATCCCCTGCTGACTCCCACCTTTGCCCTGGCCACATTCCCACTCTCCCTGTTCTAAGGGGGTGAGGGACACAGATGTCCTCAGTTCTGAGCTGGCCGATTCAGGCTACATCTTAAAATCTCTGCTTGTCCTTCTTTCAGCAAAACTGCTCCCTGAAAATGGGGCTTGTCCTCTAATGAAGCACAGGGAAGAGTTTACAGCCCTAACCTCAGCTGCAGCAACACCTCCTCATCAACAAATAAAACAAAAGTGAGAAATGAGGAAGAGCAAAGTACCTCTTTATTTTCTTTCCTGGGCCTTGGGAGCTTTGCAGAGCCATTAAAAAAAAAAAAAAAGTGGAAGTGTTACTTTTAACTCTGAAAATACTATTCACCTTTTAACACACAGACGCTGCCCTTGAACTTCAAAACTATGTCCTGCCTAAAAGACCAAAGGGTTTCTAAGGTAGACTTGGCCTCATGGTTCCTGAGCACTTTTCCTGTCGATTTACTATTCTCCTCTTTACATTTTTTTCTGTGTGATCTAGAGAAAGGATTGAACTAAAAGATAAGGAGCCCTTATAATAGATATTCAGAGGCATTTAAGAGGGAAACCCTCTGACACAGATCTGACATTCTCTCTCCATTTATACAATTGAGAAAACAAAGTATGTAAAGGCAAGAAGGTTCTATCAAGCTTGGTTTCCAGCCTACCCACCAGGGGGATAAAACTCAGCCTTTCTAGTTAGTTACAGATATGTGAGTGTCTTCTTTTTTGGTTATTAGCATTCAAATATATAGTGAGGTTATTGGAAACAAGATCAGACCATGTAACATGTATAGTTGAAATCTTGGATAATAAATAAAAGATCATTTCTAAACTAATGCAGTAAAAACACTATAATTACTAGCCTCAGAAAATCTACCCAGAAGAAGCTGTATAGGGGCACGTGGGTGGCTCAGTTAAGTGTCTGCCTTTGGCTCAGGTCATGATCTCAAGGTCCTGGAATCGAGCCCCAGTCGGGCTCCCTGCTCAGCGGGGAGTCTGCTTCTCCCTCTCCCTCTGCCCCTCCACCTTGCTCATGCTCTGTCTCCCTATCTCACTCTCTCAAATAAATAAATAAAATCTTAAAATAAATAAATAAATAAAAGACGCAGTATAATGGATGTTACCAGGTACCAGAAATATATTAGTTAAGGTAAATGAGGCCTGAAAACTATAGATTCACTATTGGTATAATAGTTGCAGATTGATGATTGGTAATTAATTACTCTTAAATCAAGGTATTCTACTGGTTGACTAATCATAGAAACATTGCACTAGAATGTCAGGCAGAACTTATCCAGTCTTAAAATGTCTATTCACCATGACATTTCACTGCTGAGAGGCCTAATACCCAAAAATGTTTGAAGACTTGCTAGAAACCCTTGAGGAATTTTGATAATTTACCAGGTAGCACTGTCCTGACCCATCCACATCTCAGCTTAGCTAAACTTGTAATTCTATTTATCTGCATAAAATACAGTTATACAAAAGTATGTTACAAATACAATATATTACTTGAGAACAATTATACCAATTGACTCCATTCAGCACTGATAAATCCTCTAGTACTTACTAGCTTTGTGGTCTTCAGCAAGTTAGTCCTACACACTGTGGCTTAGTTTACTCATCTCTAAAATGGAGATGTTAATTTTTACCTTACAGACTTGCACTGAATGAAGCTGTACTCTGGGCAATCAGAATTGCTCTCTGGTCCTCTCCAGCCCCATCCCATTCACGTGGACCCCGTTTGGAAGGCCAGCCTCGTAAGGTTCTCCCACCTGACCTGCTTCCACCTGAGCGGTGTCATCGTTAGTCCTGCGACAAGACCCACAACCGCAAACTCTCCAAAGTTTAAACATGGAGAGGCAGGTAAGGAAAGACAGTTATATCTTCCATGATCACCATGAGCATAACCCAAAATTATGGTATCAAACCTCTGTACTATTGGGCAAGCTCTTGCACTGTATTCACCTTGAAAATTGTGCTAGGGGAAGTGGTAACTGAAATATCTGGAATATAAGTCCTTGTTGACACACTAGCCTTGTGACCCACAACAGTGATTTTTTTTCTCACCTTCAATTTTGAATTATGGTAACAAGTGACATTATCTGCCTAGTAAAATGCCTGGGACAGAATAGGTGTTCACTCATGAAAATAAAAGGCAAAACTGACTAACCCTTTCAATTCACTACTGCAACAAGGGCTTTCCGTGTGTTGGCGTATCTCCCCTTCACAGCACCCATATGGGGTAGGCATGATTGTTTCCTGATCTATAAGATAGGGATACTGAGGCTCAGAGAGATTAAGTAATTTCCCCAAGGTCACGATACAGGAGGTGAGACTACATAAATTTAAACTTCACTCAGGGGGCACCGGGGTGGCTCAGTCGGTTAAGTGTCTGCCTACCACTCGGGTTATGATTCTGGAGTCCTGGGATTGAGCCCTGCATCAACTCCCTGCTTAGTGGGCAATCTGCTTCTCCCTCTCCCTCTGCTCCTCACCCTGCTCATGCTCTCTCTCTCTCAATCACTCTTTGTCTCTCAAATAAATAAAACCTTTTTTTTTTAATTTTTATTTTTATTTTTTTTTAAAGATTTTATTTATTTATTTGACAGAGAGAGACATAGCGAGAGCAGGAACACAAGCAGGGGGAGTGGGAGAGGGAGAAGCAGGCCTCCCGCAGAGCAGGGAGCCCGACACGGGGCTCGATCCCAGGACCCCGGGATATGACCTGAGCCGAAGGCAGACGCTTAACGACTGAGCCACCCAGGCGCCCCTAAATAAAACCTTTTAAAAAAATAAACTTCACTCTGAGAACTCCAAGATCTGAGCTTTTATCTACCATCCTATACTTCTGTGGCTTAGTGAAGGAGAACAAGAAAATGAGCTCTCTACACAAGAGGGTTTTTGTGTAAAAATATATAAATATTTCTTTTATTAAAGAGAACTTCATAAATGAAAGCAGTTATTATTATCACGTATCTGTTGGGACAAAAAAATGAAAGTCTTTGGTGAGTGAGGCAAATTCCTACATTCCCTAAGCAGTGTTGGATCTGCCTGAAACTCCTTAAATTTAGGAAAAGCGTAACTTTTGGTGGTTCCCTGTCTGCTCCCATTTATGAATGCAAAAATAAAGATATTACGTACTTCTCTGTTCCTCTAAACACCTCATGCTATTTTCTTATAACACTTAGGAAATAATTATATGACCCAGCTTCTATATACCTTTTTCATATTTAATCCTCGTAGTCCAATTCAATATAATTCAATTAAAAACTAATTAAGCTTTTATTACATAGCATGCATGGTGCTGTTTGTTCAAGACACACTGAATAACAAGAAGCATGTGCCTGGCCTCACAGAGTAACCATATTATAGATTAAAAATCCCTCACAGCAAAACTACAAGGAGGTATTATCAATTTACACATGAATCCAAAGCTAGAAACTTTTTTTCATAATTATAGGACTAAAATATGTTGATATGAACATTCAAAAACATTTGATCCCAACACTCTTTTCACTACACAACCCTGTCTCATCAAGCGATTGGTTTGGACCAAAAGCAGGTGAGAGAATTTGGGGATATGGCAGAGGGGCCAAAAAGAGTAAAATAAGGCAAAAAATCTTTTATTGCAAGGCATCCTGAGCTCAGAAACACTGACTGCATGACCGATGGGTCATTTCTATTTGATGTCAGATGGAGGTGTTTAAATTCTCAGTTTCAAGATTGATTGAAAATCAGATCATACCATACTGTCTGCCAAATCTCAACTTTCAGCTATTATTCTCCTTTTAACTTTTTTTTTTAACTTTCTCCTACAACAAAAGAAGAGATCTGTTCTCTTATGCTTCAATTCTCAACAGCTCTTTTTTGGGGATGGTAAACAATTGACAAAAGAAACAAACACATTTTTTTATAATGTGCTTTCCTCTTAAAATGTGTGCTCTGCTGAGCAGTTCAGGACAAATCATCATACTGTCATCTCTCAAATATTTAACCAAAGCATCCAAGGAATTATTTTCAATGTTTTCCTGACCTGAGATACTTTGGCTGGATTATACAATTTCAGAAAACACTTATAAAATGACTGGATAGTAAAAACCAGTAAATTTATTGACCACTTTATCTATCTCTTATTTTTCTTAGAGTCCAGGGAAGGGACTCTAAGAAAAGTCCTTCATTTTCCATTTTAGAAAATAACTACTTTATATAGCGCTTGCCTGCACTCTATTATATTGCCTTTTTATTGACATATTCACATCTTTCAATTGACTCATCTCACAATTTAATCTTTATCCCATCTTAACAATATGTGGGTGTTGGGGGGGAGGGGAGTCTTTCCCATTTCAGAAGTTTTGTTCCAGGTGTTGTAAGCTCCTCTGGCTTCTCTCCTCTTACCCCGACTGGGTCCTTCTCTTGTGGATAAGGAGGACACACGTGACTTAGGAGTTTGGAAAGATAAACTATGTGTGCATAATTTATCCCCTTAGCTCCTTCCTCTCTTCCTTCTGGGCTCAAGCTGCCCACAGAAATCATATATTGTACTCTGCCCTTATGGGGTTGGGGTTTGTCCCAGACCAGTGTGTTGTGGGACAGGGTGATAAATTTGCTTAATTTTAAGTTTCACTATTTGAAAGACATTCTTCCTAGAGATATTAACTATATTCTTTAATATCAGCTTGTATTCATAGTAAAGATGATATTTTTGTCCCTATCTTATCTTATTCCTTCATCTTGTAATTCAGTTGATGCCAAACTGCAATGGGGAAGAGCATTTCTATTTATTAGATCACTCAAAAAAAAAAAAACTAAATGAGAAAAACAGAGGCAAAAGTATTCAGAAACAAAAAAGGATAATTTCCTCTTTGCATAAGCATCAAAATTCCAGAAAGAGTCCTATAGAAAAGGAAAATAGAGGTTATTAATCCCATAAGAAAAACAAATGGGCAAACACTTATCCCACCATATTTTAGAATATCTGTCTCTAATTCCCCAAAATTGGGTCTCTAATGGTATGGGGGTAAGGATAGAGGACTAGGAGAATAAAGATATAACAAGATAAAGGAAAAAAGATGATTCAAGTCCAAATAGGGAGAAAACTGTTCAAAGCTGTCAGTACATCACAAACAATGGTACAGTAAATAAGAACATTTGCTCTCTAGCCATAATGGCTGGATTCAAATCCTGGTTCTGTCAGTAGTTGTTTGGTCTTGGGCTTTTTGTATCACCTTTCTGATCTTTAAATTCCTCTCTTGAATAAAACATAGTATCTACTATATAGAGTAATTCAGGAATTTTATTGAAATAAATGGAATCAAACATCATGCATGAACATATTTTTTTAAATATTGGATAGCAGCACCATTATATAAAGTAGGATGGGCTTGTTAGTGGTTACATATTGAAAGTAAAGATAAAGAGATGGCTGATTGATTTGGGCTTTCTTATCTTTTGGATATGATAAATTCATGGCCAAAACCAAGAGTGAACTCAATACATAAGACATACCAAAAAATATACCCACAATGTTGCAATCCTGATTTTTAAAATGATATTGCAATCCCAAGGTTTTTTTAAAGATTTTATTTATTTATAAATTTATTTATTTGAGAGAGAGAGAGGGTGAGAGAGAGAGAGAATGAGCAGGGGGGAGTGGGAGAGGGAGAAGCAGGCTTCCCGCTGAGCAGAGAGCCTGATGCAGGACTCAATCCCAGGACCCTGGGATCATGACCTGAGCCAAAGGCAAACAACCGACTGAGCCATCCAGGTGCCCCACAATCCCAATTTTTTTAATGAAGTGATTATGCTTGGATTAAGACAAGGTGCTATAAAATGTTTTTACACCCCTATGACTTTGCCAAGTCTGCCTGGAAAGTCTTTTCACATTGTGATCATCTAGATGAGACCAAGTCCCCAAAACATCTATTTTCTGAAGCCTGACCCACTATCATTAAAGATTAAATTAGAAATTGCAAAGCAGAAAATAAGAACAATATTCATTAAAAAAGAATATGTATCATATGTATCATTTTCAAATTCTTTCTTTTAATTCCTCGTTAGATTTGTTTTATACCACTAACTGCCAGTATGTTTCTCCATAAATGACATATAGTTTAGTGAATGCATTGGATAAAGACTTTAAAGCTAACTTTTAACTGGAAAGCCAAATATGTAAAACATGTCATGCATGCTATTATCTATTTAGGCAAGACAAAAACATGCTCTGGAAACCATCAGATTATGAAAAAAATAAAACTTTTTTTTTTATTTTTCTAGAGCATACAGATTATTGTAATACTAGATATGTCTGTTCTTCTGTTATTGTGTTGCTTCTTTCTGGTAGTAATTCTTCAGGTCCAAAGATCATCTCTAAAAAGCATAAAGATACAATCTCCCTCAACAGACATATAAGTATGTCATCCTCTGATTCTTGTAAGATCCTTTAATTTCCAGAAGAAACCCTTCTAAATAATTGTTAGACCTTAAGAATGCTTGAGAAAGCAAGTTATACTGAGAAAATAAATTGGAATAAATTACTTTATTTATTACACAATCGGGTAGGTAGCTAATGATTCTGGCTGATACCTGTATTTTGAGAGGCTTGGAGCCCTTGACCCTCAAAGATCCTCTAATACAGAGGAATTTTAATCTGGGATCTGCAGAACCATAGAACGTTGATAAATAGGCTTGAGATGACCTGTTACTCCTTCAAATAATATTTGATATTTCATATGTGTTTGCCTGGCCATATTTATGAATGTTTCTAGGAATGTTCTGTCAGCAATTTGGCACATATTAAACAAATGAACATAAAAATAAAGTTAAGTACCACTGAATTATAAGCCCATTGACCTCACTGCAAGAAGAAGTCCTGCAAGATAGTAAGAAATCCAAGTTATTTCATGTCATATGAGATTAACTTGCAAATCACTGGTAGGAGAATTCATATTGAAAGGCAAATACCAATGGTATTGATTTTTATTTATAAATAAGTCTCCTATGTTCATGAAAGTCTCCTGTTCTATCTACAGGGTGAGTTGAAAGTGTTTAACACCATAATTCCAAAACAGAATCACATGTTTCTCTTGATTCCATTGGGTAACTGGCTATGGTTGAGGAATGGAATAGCAGTTACTATACATCTTTGAATTATAGACAGTTATTTAGATGTTAATCATGAAAACTAAGAATGCCAAGTGTCTCAACTATGGATTGCAAATTTGGCATGCAAGATTTTCCCACAGGTTTAAGGATTTGCTTGGGATAGAGATAGAATGAAATTTTCTGATATTCCAAGAATTTAAGCTTAGAAAGATAGCTTTCCTTTCCTCTAGAAGAGCAGGGTCTGGCATAAACACTGCTCTAAGGTTCAGTGAGAATGAAATTAATAAGGAAGTAAGCTTAAAATCCTAGGCTTCTGGTTGTAATAGCCATAACCACTAATTACATACTCTACTTTGCTTCTATAAATAACAATTCATTTAAAACATCAGGACTATACTTGCCACATAGAACATAACCAATATGCAATAAATAGTAGCTTTTCTTGTCATTGGTCTGTCATTTTCACAATAATTCTATTAACTAACATTATTCTCATAGCTAAAGAAATTGAAATTTAGAAATCTTAGGTAACTTTGATTAAAGCACAAAACTAAAAAGTGGCAAAGCCACGATATGCACCTAGCCTGAAAGAGAAGTTGCCTTAAGAAAAAGAGAAGTGAAGCCTGAGGTTTGAACATGGGAAAGTGGGGACAGCTGTTGGTCATCCAGGTATAGATGTTGACTAGATGATCGGGCCTGGAATTTAGGAAATTAAATTGGAGACAAAGAATTAGGAAATATTTGCATGCAGGTTGTAGTGAAAGTAAAGAAATTGTTGAAATCTAAAAAGGAGAATGGGGAATTAAGAGATCATCAATAACAGAGTATTAGCAGATACCAACATTTAAAAAGGTGGCAGAAGACAGAGGGCCTGGGTGGCTCAGTCGGTTGAACATCTGACTCTTAATTTCAGCTCGGGTCATGATCTCAGGGTCACTCACTGAGGGTGGAGCCTGCTTGGGATTCTCTCTCTCCCTCTCCCTCTGCCCCTCCCCCACTGCTCACTCGCTCTCTATAAATACGTAAGTGAATAAACAAGTAAATAAATACTGGCAGAAGACTATCTTATAAACTAGTTTATGTGAAGAAAAAAATCAGAGAGGTAGGAGGAAAAATAAATGAACTTAATATCAGAAATGCCAAAGGAAGTAATAGTTTCAAGAAGGGTCTTCAACAGTATCCAATGGTACAGGAAAGTCAGTGAAAGAGAACTGGAGTCCCTGAGGTTGGCAAACAGAAGATCCTTCTCCAGAACAGTTCTAGTGGAGTGGCTGTGGGAAAAAGCATACTGCGGTAGATTTAAACAAAAAATAGGCAATGATGTTGAGAATACTGTTTGTAGGAGGAGCTTGCTAATGACAGAAAGGAGAGAGACTGGGGCAGGGGGTGGGGAGAGTAGATGGGAAATATCCTCTCTGGTCTTATTTTCTCCCTCACAAGAGGAGAAATGGATTGCAGTGGAGCCAAGGCAAATGAGAGAGAAAATTAAAAGGGCAGGTTCACATATGAGATACAAGGGATGAGCTCAAGAGCATAGGAATGCAGATTAGCCTCTGTCCAGAGAGAAAGGGCTTTTGATCTTGAGCAGGAGAGTGAGGCTGCAGAAACAAGAAATGTCCACGACATGGCAGGGGGTGGGCATGGGTTTCTGGGGTGCAGCCTCCATTTCTAAGACAGAAGAAGCCAGAACATTGGCTGAGAGTACTATTTTAGAATAGCCAGTCAGAAGGGAGAAATCAAAGCTTCAAATGGATGCTTTGGGACATATGGGAGGTAGCCGACCAGAGATATATGAAGGATAGTTGAATAGCCCTTAGGTACATCTGAGGATAAAGAAAGTAAATCTGCAAAATTGAGTAATTCCTTCTCAAAGCACAGCAATCAGTGTGTGAGAATTGAAAAGGCAGAGAGATGTCAGACCGGTTACTTCGGGCTCAAAACTATCCTGAATGAAAGCATTATTTCCTCTTCACACGCAGGCCAACTGAAGGTTTACCTAAGTGATGTAGATAGCAGTAGGCAAAGTTGGGTTCTGATCTCATGTCCCCTGCTATGTCCACACTCCCTATATGGGTGGCCATCCACCATATTAACGGGCACCAATGGTTTTCAATAAGTGTGCTCAGCTTGCATGGAAGACAAATATTTACCTTGAACAAGGGCTTTTAATACTTATATGTTCCCAGAAAAAGGCTGGCTCTAAAGACAATGGAAATGTCATGGACTTTAGAAGGTTTGTCTGTGTGTGTCTCTGTGTGTGTGAGTGTATGTTTAAATTCTTTTCTGCAAAATACATCTAATGTAGTGGACCCTGTTTTACTAAACTTCAACAGAGGCTCCTTTTGTTCAGATTTTATGGGGCACTAACCATTTCCCCTTATTTATAAAGGATAAAGAATAAAATATCTTTGAGTTTTAATCACCATTTTGTGGCTAAATCCCAATCTAATGGATTATGAGTACTTTGCCTCTCAAACCCCATCCCATTTGATTCATTTTAAGATGATCTCAAAAACTGATATTTAATTAGGGAAAAAAAGATATTGTAATATAAAAAGAGGATATTTTTAAAGGGTTGATAACTTCCTCAAAAATAGAATTTTTAGCCAAAGTACTGTTCGCCATAATGGCCTGTGACATGTACAGGATTCATGTATTAGTCAAGATAAGGGATGTTTGCTATTACAGTAAACAATCCCCAAATCTCAGTGGTTCCAGTTAATTTGTTGCCCACATGACAGGGAGTAGCTCTCCTGGTGGCTCTTCCTGTGTACCATGCATTATACATGGCCTCCACAGTTGCTATGGAATGGAAAGAAATCGCATGGAGGATCATACAGATGAGTTTATGGCCAAGTCCATAAGAGGAATGCAGTCCTTCTTTCCCTCCATTTCATTGGTCAGAACCTAGTCATAGACCCCAATATAACTGCAAGGGAAGCTTAGAAATATAGCTATCCTGTATGCTCAAGAGAATAAATAAGATTGATGTGTATATCTAGTTAATCTCCACAAGGAGACTACTAGAGCATTTTTTTTTTCTATTATGGTAAACATAAGCACAGTTTAAAGCTACACAAATATCTAACATTTCTGGGTGACTATGTGCACTAAAGGAAATGAATGCTTTTCAATGACTTAGTTTTCATCATTTGTTTTACTTACAAATTATCACCTTCTATTTCTTTCAACATGGCCTGATTGAACAATGAAAAAAAAGAAGCTATAAGAAAACAAATGAAAACCTCAGAAAGGTTAACGAAATATTCAAGGCTATTAAGAAATAGAACTTTCTGGGGCGCCTGGGTGGCTCAGTCATTAAGCATCTGCCTTCAGCTCAGGTCATGATCCCAGGGTCCTGGGATTGAGTCCCGCATGGGACTCCTTGCTCAGCAGGAAGCCTGCTTCTCCCTCTCCCACTCTCTCTGCTTATGTTTCCTCTCTTGCTGTGTCTCTCTCTCAAATAAATGAATAAAATCTTAAAAAAAAAAAAGAAATAGAACTTATTGGGATGCCTGGGTGGCTCAGTTAAGCATCTGACTTTTGGTTTCAGCTCAGGTCATTATCTCAGGGTCAAGATCTCAGGATTGTGAGATCAAGCCCCAAGTTGGGCTCCACACTTAGTAGGGAATCTGCTTGAGGTTCTCTCTCCCTCTCCCTCTGCCCCTCCCCTCCCAAGAACTCTCTCTCTCCCTTCTAAATAAATAAATAAATAAATAAATAAATAAATAAATAAATATTTTTTAAAATAGAACTTATTTTCTAGATATATCTCCTTTGGGAAGGGAAACAACAGCAAAATTAAACTATGGGGACTACACCAAAATAAAGAGCTTTTGCACAGTGAAAGGAAACTATCAACAAAAGGAAACCTACTGAATGGAAGAAGATATTTGCAAGTTATATATCCAATAAGGGATTAATATCCAAAATATATAAGAACTTTTACAACTCAACACGGAAAAACCCCAAATAACCCAAATAAAAATGCAGACATGAAGAGACGTTTCTCCAAAGAAGACATACAGATGGCCAGCAGACACATGAAAAGATGCTCAACATCACTAAGCAATAGGGAAATGCAAATTAAACTACAATGAGATGTCACCTCACACTTGTCAAGATGGCTAAAATAAAAAACACAAGAAAAAACAAGTGTGGTGAGGATGCAAAGAAAAAGGAATCCTTGTGCACTCTTGGTGGGAATGCAAGCTGATGCAGCCACTGTGGAAAACAGTATGAAGGTTCCTCAAAAAAATTAAACATAGAACTACCATATGATCCAGTAATTCCACTCCTGGGTATTTACCCAAAGAAAATGAAAACACTAATTCGGAAAAATATATGCAGGCCTATGTTTATTGCAGCATTATTTACAATAGCCAAGATGTGGAAACAGCCCAAGTGTCCATTGAGAGATGAATGGTTAAAGATGTGGTGTATATATATACAACGGAATATTACTCAGCCATAAAAATAAATGAATTCTTACCATTTGCAACAACATGGATGGATCTAGAGGATATAATGCTAAGTGAAATAAGTCAGAAAAAGACAAGTACCATATGATTTCACTCATATGTGGAATTTAAGAGACAAAACAAGGAAAGAAAAAAGAGTAAAAAAAACCCAGACTCTTAACTATAAAGAACAAACTGGTGGTTATGAGAGGGGAGAGGAGTTGGTGGTGGGGAAATAGGTGATGGGGATCAAGAACATACTTATTGTGATGAGCACTGACTAACGTATAGAATGGCTGAATCACAGTATTGTACACCTGAAATATAACACTGTATTTTATTTCTACTTGAATAAAAAAAAGAAAAAGAAATAGAGCTTACACTCTACCAATGCCTTTAGGAATCCAATAGCTTTACATGGAATCACAAGTATTAGAATGACTTTTCATGTTTAATTATCACTCACATTTTAAGGTTCACTTTAAGGAGTATTAGAGCTTTCTTACAGCCTTCGAACATGCTGTCCTCTGTGTCCAGAATGTTCTTGGCTTAGCTGCATCTCATTCATCAAGTTTCAACTTAAACAAAGCTTCCCTAGAGAGGATTCCTCTTTCAACCCTGTTTAAGTACCTCTCTCACTTTATTTTTGTCTCTCCCAGCATCTGTTTTGCATATTTACTATCAATATGCAATTTAAAATGGACAAAGTACCAAAAAGGGGAAAATCATGTATTCTCTAGCTGTATGAAAGTTGGGATTGTGCCAATATCATTCATTCACTCCTCTATACCCAGGGCTTCCCACGGTGCCTAGCATTTTGTAGATGCTTAATAAATAAATGGATTAATGAATATATTGACAGGGGTTGAATAAAGTACCTGGAACACAGTATTTTTCAATAAATGTACTCTAACATATCAATTAGGAAATCAAAGCTTAGAAAAGTTAAGTAATTTGTCTGAAATACATGCCTAGTAAATGATGAATTTCTGACTCTAAACCCTAGGATCTTCTGCTACACAACATGGACTGGAATATTCATGCTGGTTGTCATGATCTATTTACAAGATTGTGTTAAATGAGGAGTCTTGGATCACTAACATGCTTGTTTACTAGTAGTAAATATGCCCAAGACAAAGATGGTTCTGTGTCCTACTTCAACCCTAGCATTAATGCTAAAACTCCAAATACAATTTGATTTTTAAATTTCCTTTTAATTCCATGTGGCCATTGGAGACACAATTTATCTGGCACATGGCTTGCTGCCAAACATCAAACTAGGTGCTTTAGGGATCTCTGTCAATCCCTACAGTAGCCTTTGTGATAATTTTAAGGATGAAGAAACTAAAGCTCAGAGAATCTGTTACACTTGAAAGTATACAACAAGTGTGGTGGAGCTTAGATTCAAACCGAGGTCTGCATCCAGAAGCCATGATTTTAGGTACAGAAATACATACTGTCTTTGGACCCGTGCAACCATCTCTGATATTCACAGTATCAGAGAATTGTGAGTGGTTTTGATGGTATTTGGTGATTTCAGTCTGACAGTGTGCCACCACCACCACCCATCTCCCAAATTTTGACATGCCTGAGGACTAATATTCTTTGGAGGCAGTGAAAGATGTAGTTACCATTTCCTCTTTTGGTATTTCTTCTCAGAAAACTTCTATTTGTGTTAACACTATTAGATAAGCACAGGTAGGGGTGTGTGTGTGTGTGTGTGTGTGTGTGTGTGTGTGTTTTGATGGGTTCGTGTGGTGCTCATGAGCATATTTAAGTCTTCAAGTATAACAAGGTAATGTCTCTTTCTGTTCCAAATATTGTTAAAGAAACAGAGAAAAACAGAACCATTTTCCATTTTCCTCTCACATTTGGAGTTATATGTCAGACAGGTGGTCCCAGTAACAAATGCATCACGCTTGTGACTAAGAACATGAAAATCATGACGAATTGTAAGTCACAAGACTGCAGCTCACTCATGTCCCAAGGGAAAGGCCACAGCAAGGGTTCCTGGAGTTGCTCAAGTGTTTGTTTGACTCAGTTGCTCCTCCTTTTTTAGCAGCAGCTTCTCTTATAGAGTGATTACATACAAACACCACAGAGGTGAGACAGGATAAAGTGAATTAAATTAATTGACCGTGGTTATAAAATCGCTTTAGTGTGTTTTCATTACATCTTGACAACAGATTAAAATGGACTCATTACAATGACTACAACTATAGGATCTTAAGTACAGACATTTTAAATCCCTCCTTTTTAAAGAACATTTGTATTACATTTTTAGGGGGAGATATCTAATATGTCCCTGCTCAGCCACTTGACTGGGTTTTCCATATGTTACTACAATTAATTTATTAAATTTATTTATTAAACTATTATTTTATTAGCACCTGGTTCATAGATTTCTTCTAAAATTCTATGCTTGAGGTGGACTCTAAGAATAAAATAAAGTTTCTGCCTTGAGGATTTCACTATGAACCACTGAGATCCTGAGGTTGGTCGTTATACATCAAAGTGAGAAAAAAAAAAGAAGAAGAAGAAGAAGAAGAAGATAGCAGGAGGGGAAGAATGAAGGGGGGGAAATCGGAGGGGGAGACGAACCATGAGAGACTATGGACTCTGAGAAACAAACTGAGGGTTCTAGAGGGGAGGGGGGAGGGGGGATGGGTTAGCCTGCTGATGGGTATTAAAGAGGGCACATACTGCATGGAGCACTGGGTGTTATACACAAACAATGAACCATGGAACACTACATCAAAAACTAATGATGTAATGTATGGTGACTAACATAATAATAAAAAAATAAATAAATTTTTTAAAAGGTGATGAATACATTATCAGTATAAGAAAAAAAAAGTATTTTCAAACGAATAGAGGAGATTGGTTCTCTATTTTTCTCTTTTAGCTTTCTGAGGCTTACATGTTTAGAAAGAGACATTTTTATAGCCTTTACTTAATAACAATGTGAGATCTTACTTATGCTATCTGGGATGCCTAAAATAGGAAATTCACCATGTGCAAAGTAGCTCATTAGCTCACATACCCAAAATTGCCACAGCAAATTTAGGAGAGAAGATTTTAAAGAAACTCTTGAAAATCTACACCTGGACCATTAATATCTTATAAATAAATTTGATTCCAACATGGGGATTATTGTCCAATATTTTGGAGATGAAGATCTTTATGTGAAGGTGGGTGTTGGATTGATTAATTGCCTCTATGGAGCTCTTCCTTGCTTATTTGAAATATTTTCACAAAATCGGGAACAACAGACAAAGCACCTGTACTGATCACTCTGGAGAAGGATATCTGCCTGGACATAATGATTTTTGTTAGTTTGTTTAAAAATTTTATACATGAAACCTACTCTGACTGAAAGGTCCTTGGCATATACCAGTCAAAAACCAGGGACATTGTGTCCTTATCCTGCTTCACTGTCTTCCTCCTCACATTATCCATGCACATAATAAAACATTATGAGAATTTTTAAAAAGGAGAGAGAGTGAGAGAGATTAAACATCCCAAAAGGTCAAAAATCAATGATCCTTTTACAGATGGGACTCTTGGGAAACCTGCATACTTTGCTTTTAGCCAGGGTTTCAGACTGCTTCTTGAATACTTGGTTTTTGATGATATAAATCAATAATTTCTTCAAGGGAGGTCCTCTAGGGACCAAGGGATGCTACCTTTGAAATATCAAATAATCTCTGCCAGTGCAGGAAGGGCTTCTAAGCATATTCTCTGGTTATGCATTGCTCTTTAACAGGCAAGAATTAAATTTCAAGAATAATGATTTTCACTTGGAGACACACTACCTCTTCTAGGTTGGCACAGGGGTGGGAAATAGGCACTCTTTCATACTGCTGGTGGAAGGAAACCTTGATAAATACTCTCTTAGTATACAATGTGAAAATTCAAATCATGAATGAAGGGGGGAAAAAACCACATACCCTTTAACCACTGGATATTATCCTAAGCAAACTGGTTTGGCGGAGTGAAAAATGTCACCTCATGAGCCTTCATTACAATAGCACTTACTTGAAAATAACCAAAAGTCCAACCACGGTAGATGGGCTAAACCACCTGTATAAATTCATAAATCAGAACACCATACTCCAAATGATTTTTGCAGAAACTGTTTAGTGATACTGAATGGCATTTAAGATATAGTAAAGCAGCAAGCTACAAAATACATTACCAAATATGCACGCACTGATCCCCTTTTTTAAAAAGTATAATTAAACATGATAGGGGTTAGTAAAATGGGAAAATATTAACAGGTTATCTCTGGGTGTCGGATTACGAGTGATTTTCATTTCCTGCTTTGTGTTCTTATTTTGTTTCTCATCGAGTATTCCAAAATGAATATGTATATCTTTTAGTTAAATAGTAGAATAAATGCTACTTTAGAAATATATCCCTAAAGAACGGTTTCTAAACTTTATCACTATGGACACTGCGGACTGGGTAATTATTTGTGGTCAGGGACAACCTGTACACTGTAGGATGTTTAGCAGCATCTCTGTCCTCTACTCATTATGGGTCAATAGAATACTGCCCACACAAATACACAGCTGTGACCTCCAGAAACGTCATCAAACATCACCAAATATCCACTGGGTGAGAGGAGCAAAATCACCCCGTTGAGAAATCAGTATCTTAAAATACCCATGTAGGAATGAAATTCAGAAGTCCTTAAGGGTTGAATCTAAAATAAAGAACTCTTACTAATGACAACTTCTGTTCTTGTTTGGTAGCAGATAAAGGCAGAAGGTAAGGTTGGAAGGGAGGGGTTATGTCAGTTCATTTAATTCAGTCTCCTTGATGATAATGAGAAGGAGTTAGACCTTAACAGGTCGAAACCAGCCTTTGTGGCTCCAGTTTTCTACCAGTTTGGTGCTGTACTGGAGAGAGACCACGTGATGTGGTGAGATCTTTCGGACACCAAAGGTAGTCCCATAGGGCAGTGGGGCATGAGGATTCGGGGTTGAGGAGCCCAAGCGCCTAAACAACCAGGCTCTCCTTGTTTGTTTAATTACCTATAAAATACTGCTCCCGTGTCCCAGAGAATTAAGGTTACTTGTCTAAGATCACACAGCTCGATTTGAATTCTGAGTCTGATTCATCGAGACTATCTAACCATATTAGGTTATCTTCTCAACTTTCTTCTCCTCGTACAAAAAATATGTATATGGCGTGGTATGCTACCCATCACACAGGGGTGCTAGGAGTTGTCCACCAGCAAGTGCACGGGACATTTCCTGGAAAACTTCAAAGCACAGAAGAAATATCAGGGAGTATTATGAATAATGTTACTATTTTCACTCTGTGGTGTAAGTATTTCCCGATACCACTAAAGCTGGGAAAATACATAGAACTTCAATACAGAATTCAGAAGCTGGATAAGAGAACAGTTTTTAGGGAGCACCAATCCACGTGTGTTGTTTAAAGAAATGTTAATGTCACATGTCCAAAATGAACAAACTTTTCCTCAGTGGTACCTTTTGCAAATAAATGAGAATGCAGGAAAATGTGTGACAGGGACCTAGAAATTGAAAGACACACAAATTATACGAGCTAACAAAGGGTGGCGCAGCGGTGGTGGGAGGCTGAAGCTCTACAACTAGACACCATTAGGAGACACCTCCGTGATTACTTCATTTCTGTTCTAGAAATCTATTAATATAATATGTTTGGCCAATCAAGCTGATGTTATTATCCAATTAAATTATGGTTAGAATATCACCTTGCATTCTAAGACTTCAAATCGGTGCCCTTAACAGTATTTCTTTATCCTTAAAACAAGACTATGAAGTATTCAGGACAATCTGGTTGCCAGTATTTCAGTGCATATTCATGATAGACACATATCAGGGGAGAGTACTTCTGACATCTCTACCCTTCTGCACTACATTTCCCTCTGTTATAGCCATTGCCTGGGCAAGGACACTCAAACATGAGTATATAATACCCCAGGCTTTCCTCCTTATGTGAAGTGGTGTTACAAATTTTCCAACCCAGGGAACTGCATTCACTTGGCTACATGTCACGAATAATCTCACTGGCATTATATTCATAGACCAGAGGAAAATTGAAGCAAGTTTTCCAGGCCTTGATAAATGAGGCAGAATGTTCCCAGAGTGAGGCTCAGTGGAAGGTCATAAAAAGTGTCACAATAGAAAGTTAGTTCTACACTTGGCTCTGAACTTCTTTTATTTCCTCCAGGGGACAATCCTTGCTGTCTCCTCCAGGCTTTCATGTGTGACATTTGTCTAGAACCCCATCTAATCCCCACCTCTGCACATCTTACCTCTACCCACCTTCACCCATGTAACACCAGCCAGTCTAAGCTTTCCAGTGCATTCCCTAACTCAACTCCCACGTCTGAGTTGAGTTGAATGTCCCATCTCTGTACTCTAGTCTCCTCTTTTTATAATATTTATAGCCCTCTAATGTAATTGCTGGTAACTTTGTTTTCCAAAACAAAGTAAAGGAAAGAAAATGGTCTTATTTTCCAACATCTTGCACAGTAGGGCAAAATGATAGATTTTGAATGTAGATATATGAATGATTCCAATATACGTCCTAATCTATTTTATGATCTGGCTTTCTGCATTAGTTATATTTTGCTGTTTAGAGTAACACCTCCAAGACCTAGTTGTTTAAGACAATTATTTACTTAGCTCAGGTTCCTATGGATGTGCTGGGTGATCATTCTGGTCTAGTATGGTTCTGCTAATCTCTGCTAGAATCCCTAATGGGTCACCAATTATCTGCAGCTTAACCAGAGAATATTCACAAAGTAGTTGTAGGATTTCCAAGAGCAGCAAAGAAAGGAAGACTCCAAGGTGCAAGTATTTATCAAAGCTCTGTTCGCATCGGAGACATCCCATTGGCTACTGCAGGTCACATGACTCAGACCGCTCCAGTAGAACTACTGAATGGTGTGGCAACAAAGACATGTAAACAAATTAGAAACCCACCCTGCAGCCTCCCTACACTTTTGTTGCTCACTAAATCCTATAACTAATTACTAAGTCTTCTTTTCCCCAGGTTCCCCCATGTCTGCCAACATGAGAACCTTCTTTTCTTTATCAATAATAAATATGACCATGACTGTGCTCTTAATATTTTACAATGATTTACTCTTGAGAACTAGTAGTAGTTGGGGAGAGGAGCAGAAAAAAAAAGTCTGGGACCACTTGCTAAATACATTATGCATTTCCTACGAAGCCATTCTCCAGGAACAGCAAGAACTCACTTTACAAGATACTAAAATACAGTTGTTTGTACTATCAAAGCAAAAATATGTCCATTCCTTGAAATATGTTGATTCACTCATTCCCACTTACTTGCCTCAGCCTGTTTCCTTAACCCCTCATCAAATACACTTAGGACAATTAAGTGTGCCCCTCCAGCAGCAGCTTCTCAGTCACAAACTCCCAGGACAACATTTTTTGGTGAAACTGATTAAAATAAAAGTGTGTTATTTTAACCAGCTCCCTCCCTTTCCCCACACACCCTAAATCCTTGTCATTATCCAGCTCTCCTTTCCCATGACATCACAGGGGGTATTTGCAGCCTTAATTCTCTTAAGCCAACTTCAACTGACCATGTCTGCCTGTGTTCACAAGCTTATTTCAGAGAAGCCCCTGAAACCTAGAAAGGATGTGTTTACTAGAATGTGGCTCCCTGGGGATGAGCCAGGCACATCTGTAATTCTAAGGAGAGTGTAATGAGGAAAAACTGGTGGCATCCTGAATGGCTCACAGCTGTTCTGGAAGCAGATAAGTAAGATGCTCGACAGGAGATCCCTAATTGGAGCCAGTTTTTCTTAAGTGGATACACAATATGGTGCAAGACTGGGTGCTGGAAGGCTGATAGTGTTGTTCACATGTAACTTCGTTTGTCTTATAAACAGTTACCATTTCAAACATAGCGCCTTCTTTTTTCAAAAGGGGAAACATGTTCACTTTGTCCATTTTTTTTTCACACTAATTAAAGGCACGCTAGCATTGTTTTTCCTGGTGTTCACCACAAAAACCCCCTTAGTTTGTAGGCTGTCTCTTTCTTTCCTTCTTTCATTCTCTTTTTCTTTCTCTTTCCTTCTCTTCTGTGCCTCCTTCCCTTCCTTTGTCCCTACCTTCTTTCTTTCTCCTCCTCCCCTGCCTTTTCCTCTCCACTTTCCTCCCTCCTTCCTTCTTTCAGTTCTTCCTATCTCTGGAGGCACCAGTTCTTCTGTGTTAGAATCAAAAGCATTGAATTAATTACTCCCTTTCAGACCCTGACCACCTAACCCTAATGCTGGGATGTATTTGCTTCAAGACTGTAGCCTATGGCCCTTTTGAGAGAAGGTCTGTAATATTTCAACGCTCATTGAAGAAAGGGATGAATAGCTTGTAATAAGAAGGTAAGAGATTTCATACACAGAGAAAATTTTTAAATGTATTCCTCTTAAAATAATGATGTTTCAAAAGCAACTAGAAATAGTTCTTCTCTTCTGACTGATCTGCCTCCTTTGCTTTGGGGTAGAAGAAGGCACTGCTGTCATGAGGGACTTGCCCTGCCTTGGATCTTACTATTAGCACCATCCTCCAGCAGAGAACTATGAGGAAACTAGCTTAGAGACCATTTATCTTTAAAAAGAACAATAACATAATGAACACACTACATAAAACTCAACTGTGCTCATGTCTCCTGATGTTTGGGAGACAATATCCAGAACTTTTTCAATAGGGAGCATGCCTCCCTTCCACCAATGGAGCCTTTTACTAGTTCTCATTAAATAAAGAAATCCCTCCCAGCATGGGACATTTTTTGCTTTTAGAAATATTAATTGCCATTATGGCAATATTTTTTGTTTTTCCCTATGGGACAGTATATACCCATTCTATCCAGAGCATTTCAACCCCTCACTCCTGGTATGAGATACAGTCTAAATCCTATCACTGAAACTTCATGTGACAACAAGCATAGCTTCAACCGTCTGGGCCATATTGTTATCTGGTAACAGAATGTACTAGAATGGTGCTATTTTTACACCTTCCTGGCTTCCCAGTGCCCGGAGATTGGAGTGGCCATGGGGATTCCATTTTCCTATTCATTTAGTTGTGTTTGGAATGTGCAGGCAGAATTAGTCTCTGTGAGCAAGTGTAACTCTTAAACGAAATGGGGGTTCATGAGAAGGGAAAATGCCATCCTTCTGGCACTCTCTCATCTTTCCCAGGTTCCCATCTAAAATATTGTGTGGAAAGGTAGGGTAGAAGAAAACTGACTTCAAAACAGCAATAGAGTCCACAGCATTCATCCATTCACCAGTCCCTAAGCATCAGTGGGGGTCCAGACACTGCTAAACGTGAAAGATATGAGATGCCTCAAGAATTCCACAGGATATAGCCTGGAAATGAGATGCAGTTAGACGATCTTAAGGGTCACTCTCAGCATAGCTCCTTCTGGTTGGGAGAGAAATTCTTTTCTGGGCAACCATAAATTTTAAGCAGGAAGTGCCTGCACCCCTGTTCATCATACCTCATCCCCAGAGAACCACATTAGACAGCGTTAATCATTTTAAGTATTTATCCAAACTGATGATGATTTTTCACTCACCTGGATTGGTTCCATGAGAAAATGTTTATACCCCTATAAGATCTTGACAGAAGGAAAGACAGAGCCCTGGATCCTGATAAG
Source organism: Neomonachus schauinslandi (assembly GCF_002201575.2). Lineage (NCBI taxonomy): Eukaryota > Metazoa > Chordata > Mammalia > Carnivora > Phocidae > Neomonachus > Neomonachus schauinslandi. The sequence goes on along the minus strand of NC_058418.1, from coordinate 34,063,195 downwards.
ATGCTAACTATGGCATGATCTTTTTTTTTTTTTTTAAGATTTTATTTATTTGACAGAGAGAGACACAGCGAGAGAGGGAACACAAGCAGGGGGAGTGGGAGAGGGAGAAGCAGGCTTTCTGCTGAGCAGGGAGCCCGATGCAGGGCTCGATCCCAGGACCCTAGGATCATGACCTGAGCCGAAGGCAGACACTTAACGACTGAGCTACCCAGGTGCCCCCTATGGCATGATCTTTTAGAAAAGATCCCATTTCCAAGAATGGTCATGGGCTGAAGGACAGACAGCAAGCTGTAGCATTGGATTAGCTAGAGCCAATCACCAACCTGCTGATACACAGAAGTCCAGACAGTGTTTCTGATGAAAAATAAAATTATAGTAATACTGGTCAAGGGATGAAAGGAAAGCCAGCAAGGCAGAATTTGTGAAATTACGTTCCTATATCAGTCATTAGCCACGAATATAATGCTCACTTCCCCCTTCTCTGGAGGCCAGAGAATATAAAGAGATTTTCCTTGACACATCCTTCTCAACTGGAAAAAAAAAAGGGGGGGGATTTAGAAGAGCTAAGTGCTCACTGACAGATCATTTTCAATGAGTTACTTCATCTTTAAAATGAGAAAAAAAGTCTAGATTACTAACCTCACAAAGAGTGAGGCTGAAATAAAATTGTCATCCTAATACATATTTGGTAGTAACTATACATCAGATGAACAACTTCATTTAATACCATCAACGGATCTATGATACATGCATTATTATTATCTCCATATATAAATGAGGAAACTGAAGCTAACAGGGAATAAGTAACATGCATAAAGTTAACAGCTTGTAAGTGGCAATACAGATATTAGAATTTTATGAAGTTGCATGAATTGGCTACATGAGGGCCACATTCTGCCTTTAATAAAACAATAAAGCGAATGTTGGCTCCACTTTAATTTTAACATTCTCTGATGAGTTAAAATTAAAACAAGAACACAAGGACATTTATTATTAATTGCACCTTCATTCATTTTTCATTTGGGTAGACATAATCAAAAGCCAAGTGGTGACTTCCTTGTGCACTCATTTTTATACTGTGTTTATAACTCTTTTAATAATGCAAATATTTATTATGGGCATCCCTGGAGAATCAAAGGTGCTCGACGAAGGGATTTCTAAATATCACGGTCCACTGCCGAGTAAAAACACCAGGAGACTTCTACTGTGTAAAGGGTCAGAGCCACAGGGTCTGTCAAAAGGGTCACTGAGCACAAAAACAAGGCAGAAGGTTATCCAGTTTCTAGAATAAAGTAGCAGCAGGCATCATCTTCACCAACAGAGAAAGAGGAAGCTTGAGGAGAAGTTCTCCAGGGTAAGCGAAACTACATCACAGGCCAGAAATGGCACCAAAGACGATTGTTACACAATGGACTTGAATACGATAAAGAATCAGCTTTCCAAGTATTACTTTCCATACAAACAAATTAATTCAATTAGGTTTTAATAAATATTTGGGAGTTTACCATATGTGAAACATCATTCTAGGTCCTGGGGACTTTTAAAAAATGAATAAATTTAGTCTTCCTGCAAAAATCTTAGTCTAGTGGTAGAAGTAGGTGAAGTTCAACTCACTGAAGGACTTGTGTTCTCTGCTAAGGATCTGAGACGTCATCCTGAAAGAAATGTTCATTAAGCCACCGAGAGGCCATTTTCTTAAGAAGAGCATTTAATTCTCTGGTAGCAAATGTAAAATGGAATGGAGTGTGCCAGCTAGATATATGGAACCCCCTTAGGAGATTAGGGCAACCATCTAAGCAAAACCTCATGAGGAGGGGCGCCTGGGTGGCTCAGTCATTAAGCGTCTGCCTTCGGCTCGGGTCATGATCCCAGGGTCCTGGGATCGAGCCCTGCATCGGGCTCCCTGCTCTGCGGGAAGCCTGCTTCTCCCTCTCCCACTCCCCCTGCTTGTGTTCCCTCTCTCACTGTGTCTCTCTCTGTCAAATAAATAAAATCTTTAAAAAAAATAAAAACCTCATGAGGATAGCATTACAGCAGTAGCCACAGGGATGCAGTAGACATAATGGATTTGAGATATTTTTGAGGTTAAAAACAGCTAGAATTCATGATTGATTGATGTAAGATATAAAATAGGAAGAAACATTTAGACTCAATGAAACTTTTCTATCTCAAGTGTCTGGGAAGAGAATATAGAAAAAAAAATGGAGACAGGAAATAGAGAAGAAATGATAAATTGTCAGTTATCAGGAAAGATGTTGAACTCCATGTTGGACTTGAGTCTGATGTGCCCTGGGGCATCCAAAAAAGATATTCTGCAGATATTTGAATATAACATAGTACCTGTGACTATTTGGATATAGCAAGTTACGACTTGTTCCAAACATCTATTCTTTTAATATTTTTTTTCTAAGTAATTGCTCTAAGTCATATGAACCTTATTAGCAGAAGACCCACATCCTACCTTTTGAGTTTTCTCTGCTTTTTGAAGCCTCTGAGAAATTTGGGAACTTAGTCCAAAGGAAATTGGTCATAGTTCCACATGCCAAGCAAAGGGCATGGCTGGTTCACTACATTTTGTTTCTCGTGACTCTATGATGTCCCTGGTCCCTCTTGGCCTGAGAGAGGATGTTTTTCCACTGCCAGAAAAAGGTCTCTGAACAAGCCTGCAAGGTAAGAGGATTCTTCTTCCCCAAAGCTAAGCTTGTCAAAGGCTGATGCAAGCTGAGGCTTCCAAATAAAGACCTTCATTGTCAACTTACTTCTCTCCAAGCCCACTTATGCCAGGGTCACTCATTACCAAAGAAATTATCACATTGGTTTCATAGTGGGTCAAAACTGCCCTTTTCCCAGACCTCTGAGTCCTTGAGCTCTTTCAAGTGATCCAGTCTATGATCTCATGTTCTCCTGATGAATTTCTCTCTTTCCTTGACAATAATTTTGGTTGAGGCTATTCTGGTTAACAGAGAAACAACAGCTCACCATCAAGTACAGAAAAAAGAGGGTAGGCTTTCAATCTCTTACCTCCCAAGGGTCAGTAGGACTGTTTCACAGTTTTGCATACCTGGGGTCACAGAGGGTAATAGCCATGATCAAGCCAGAAAAGTTCCAGATCCAAATGTAATCCATGGGATTACAGCAGGAAGCAGGAAAATACTATAAATAAGCTTCAATAATTGACAAAGATATTGTTTCAAGAGGTTTTCCCTTTAATAGTAGACTGGACAGAGGAGAGTTCTATACAACTGACTCCTGATTATTTGTTTATTCTTCTGTTATTTCTGCTAATGTACCTGTTGGCTAAGGAAAACTGTGGTCTCCCAATGCATGGGCCTGAACAGAACACCCACCCCTGCTGTTCCTTTGTAGCCCAAGCCCCATAATAATTCAACATATATTGAATATATATATCAAACAACTAGAAGAACAAGGGCTATCATTTCATGAGCAGCTCTAATGTTCCAGGCAAGGTCCTCAGCAGTCCACAGTTGTTGATAAAAGACTTCCAAGAGGCATGTTCATGTTTAAGCAGTAGAAGCTTGCTACATTAAGAAGGGGCACGTCCTTTCTGGAAACTACCTGAATCCTGACAACTAAAGCAGCTCCATTCTATCTTTCGGGAAAACATCTTCATGGTACAGGCAAAAGAGAGCAATTCTACATAGAAAAGAGGAAAATGGGCTTGTGAAATGTAGACTGTGTCTTGGAAGAATATTTCTTAGTGAGAGCTTTGGATTCTCCAACTACAGAGACAGCACTGCCAAAAAAAAAAGAAATCTAAAACGAAGGGTTAGTACATGATGCATATTAACATTTGACATTTAAAGACTGATACCTTTTATTTCAGCAAATACTCCATAAATCTCTGAGGCAAATCATGTCCATTTCCTGGGTCTTCTTACCTGGCATTTGTGCTCTTCTGTGAAGACATATTTGCGAGTGTGGACCATCTGAGAGCACAGGCCTTCCATTCAAAGAATGTCTTCTGTGTGGACTCTAATCTTTCTTCAACAAAGCAACAAATTCCTATTTAAAACTATTTAGCTAAATACTCCAGAGATCCAATATAATTTCCTACAGTTGCTCTCACACTGTCACGACTCTAATTATGACACTGTTTGGGAATACTCGCTTTCTTAAAAAATGTAAAATGCACCATAAAAATTTATGAAGCAGATTATTGCAGGTATAACTGTTCAAGGGTGTAGTGGTCTCTTTGTAACTCAGTTTCCTCGACCACTGCCCTTTTACACTTCATTTTATGGTCAATATGATGCCTCATTGAAAAAAGAATATTAAAAATAATTTATTAAGATTAACTTGCTTCTTCAGAAGGCATGATTTTATCTTTCTCATTTTGTAAAAATCCCATTTTAATTTGCTTCCTATGTCATCTCTAGCATGAATTTAAGGATTTAATGGAGTAAGGATGGAAGGCTGGTATCGATAAAATGAATAATTTTATATTTGAAGGATTGGCTTGTTTGATTTAGGAGAAAATTTCAATGGTCAATTATCCCCAGACTCTATTTAGTACAAAGTGCTGGCCAAATAATAATTCCCATTCATCACTTACCAGTGTGAATTGGAAAAGGCATCTCTGTGATTACTCTTGATATATTAAAGAATCATATTGGATAGAAATACTATGGCCCCCTTTCACAGAGGCGAACAGATGCTTTTCCTAACAAAGCTAATTTTAAAAAATATTAATACCTTAAAACACAGCTCTCTGAAGATACGCGACCCTGTCGGCCAGGTATTCAGTTAACCCTACTTATTAATCATGCCACGCCTTATCTATTGTCTGCTACTCTCTGAGGCCAGTTGGTATGCTCAGTCACGCCATGTTTTGTTTGAGGTCCTTTGTGTAACCCAGTGGCTGCATTCAAACATATAGCAAAATTAGAACAGGCTTTAGCACTTGAAATAAAACTTAGTGAGATTTTATTTCAGGCTTTTTCAAAAATGATTAACAAAGTCATCAGAAAGAAGATTGACAAAAATGATGGTAGAGTACTATGCTCACACAAAGTCATAAGCTTTTTTTTTTTTCTTTTCTTTCTTCTTCTTCTTCTTTTTTTTTTGGTTTGACATATGCTAAAATCATGTGAATAATTTGAGGCCATTTCTAAAGTGACCTAGAATTAGAGACAGTGAGGGAACCTAATCTAGAGGGATTTAAACGGATGGCCCCTAAATCCCAAGGAGAGCAAATGCTGTTTCTAAGTTGATGCAGAAAATGAATGATAAAACTGGCCCGGAATCAGATAAAGAACATTTCATGTGAAAGCCTTTCCCAACTCTAGAATTCTATGCTTTTGTGTTCATGCAGGTTGAGTGTTATCCCAGGGAAAAATAGTTGAATGAGGAAAGTAAATTAGTTGTGCACATTAGTAGGAATTATTTAATATGCATTTGTGATACAATAAATACACAGGGAGAGACAAACCAAGAGAGACAAAGAAACAGACACACACACACAGAGAGAATCTTCCATGTACAAGGCAGTGAGCCCCTGCGTTTGAGGAAGCTTGCAATCTACTGGGAGATGAAACAAGAATATATGAATTATAACACAATGTCCTAAATGCTTTGAGAGGGAATTTTAGGGGGTATTCAGCTTGTATGAAAAGCACATGAACTGATCCCTGAGCCAGATAGGGTGATCACAGGTGGAGCTTAAGGGAAGCTGATATCTAAGCTATAACTTAAAGGATGAGTTGGAATTCACTAGAAAGAAAAGGAGGGAAGAGTGTTTCACGCACATGCAAAACTCTCAGAAAACCAAGGAATATCTTTGCTAAAACATGATATGGATGGGTCAAGGAGTCAGGGCAAGAAAGGCAAGAGATAAGATAAGAGAAGAAAGCATTTGATTATGAAGGGACAAGCAAATCATGTTCAATAGCTTGGACCTTATCCTGAAAGTAACAGTTAGCCATTCAAAGGTTAGGGTAGAGCAGAGCATTATCATATCTGATTTTCCAAAGAATTTTCTTGGAGGGGAAGGCAACTCTTAAAAGACACAAAAATGAGTTTGAAAGCTGATAAAGTCATATAGGCAAGAAATTAATGGTGGTCTAGAAGAATCATGTCAGTTTGGCTAGGCAAAAAGGATTTGAAAATATATAGGAAAGAGGATGGACAGAACTCAGTGATGTGCATGGTAAGGTGTTAAGGATGAAGTCCACGTTTCCTGACCACACAAATGGAAAATGACCAGACCATCCACAGAGATAGGCATGGCTGGAGGAAGAGCTCCTTCCTGGGACAATGGATGTGCTCAGTAATTGACATGTTTTGTTTGAGGTCATTTGTGCACCCCAGTAGCTACATATCCAGGGGGCAGCTAGAAGTACACATAAGAAACTCAATACAGAGATCTGTGCAAGAAATGATGATTCAGAAATGACCAACCTGGAAACAGTAATTAAAAGGAAGTCAATAGTCAAGAACACCCAGAGAAAGTCTGCCAATGAAACTGACAGGCTAAGTGCAGATTGTAGAAAAACAGCATGAAGCAGCCAGTTTGTTATTCGGAAGACTCACTTATTAAAAAAAACAAAAAAATCATGTTCCTTACAGAAGAGATTCTCTACAGATCAAATTCAAAAATGAATATTTTAGTTCAATTTGTGTATTAGTCTAATGAGTGATAGTTTGCCTTGAAATGTCTTTTTTTGAGGGGAGGAGGAGGTTAAAAATAATGCAGAATGCTGGGCTCTAATTTGACTCCTGGATTTAATGCATGTGACAACTTGTAGAAGTTAAATAGCCTTCGGGGGCTTAATTTCCTCCTCTATAAAAGAGAAAAGTAACCGCTAACTCAGAAAATGGCTGTAAAGGTTAAGTTTTGTTGCATTTGGCAAAGTTGGAATCACTTCACTTAGTACCCAGCGCATAATAGAAGTTCAATAAATGTTAGTTGTCATTCTTTTCATTAGTGTATCCAGATGGGCCAAATGAATTAGCAAGACATTTATGCTGGGCAGAACAACAAAAACCTTTATCTAATTATTTTAGATATATAAATAAGTTTGAAAGTGACATGCAAACTCATTTGTTGAATCAGTTTCCACATATTTGAAGAGTATTCGCTTTTTACGGTAGCTCTGAGAGAAAAATTGTCTATTTATATTCAGGGTCAACTTGGTTTCATGAGCCGTAATAGAGTCTATGTTTGCGATGCATTGAGTTAGCCACTGGGTGAGGCAAACACTTCAAGATACCATGGTCTGGTTATTTAAATTGCACAGATATAGCTCAACTAAAAGTAATGAAATAAAATTGCATTCTGGATTATATAATTCAATTTGGCATTTTATGTTTTGATCATTTTGGTATAGGTTTGAGATTGGTATTAACAACAAATGAATATATCTGCTATTCAATTTAAAATGCTGAAAAATGAAAATCTGTTATTTTGTGTGGTCCAGCTTATGCACAGAAAATTCAGGATAGTAATTACAAGGTTTTAAAAGTAAGAATAAATCCAGTTAAAGGTTCACTGCTTCTCAGTGATCCAAGACCTGGATTTGAGGAAGTCATTTCCACCGAGGACACCAGATTAGTGATTCTCAAATCTTTCTGCTAATAGAGCAATTGGAAACAATGATGCTTTGCAGAACACCACAAATAATAAAATGTTAAACTTAAAAGTAATTAAATACATTTTCCTATTTAATCTGATACCCTCTCATATTAGTGGGAGATAATACACAATTGGTTAAGGTCAGAAGCTCTGGAATCAGACTGCATTTTATAAACAGGGATACTGAGACACAGATAAGATAAGCTCCATGCCCCAATTCATACCAGTATGAGGTGGCAAAGCCAAAAGTCAAGCCCAGGTAATGTTAATAGCAAGCAACTCTATCCAAAAGTCTTCTTAAGACTTAATGAGTCATGGAAAAGTGTTCAGTGCAATAGCTGGCTATTGATATTTATTCACCCTTTACTAACATAGACATGTACAATATTTTTTTTAAATAAGAAAGGAGGGAAAGGTACAAATGAGGAAATTCCATTTAATGTATAATTGTCATCCTGAAATTTTGGAAAAGTTCTCTTTTGTTTAATGACAAAATAGTATTACTGTTGTATTTGCATGTGGTTCCCAGCATAGGGAATTACGTGCTGTTTGATTGAAAGAGTGAATCCTAAAGGGAAACTGCCTGGAATCTAAACATAGCACTGACCGCTGACAGCTGTGTTACACTGACAAATTACATAACCTCTCTGGGCTCCAGTCACAAAATGGGGATAATTAAAATACTAATCTGGAGATGATTAATTGAGTTGGTCTGTGAATGACTGTACGATAGTGCCTGGAATTAGTAGGAACTCAAGTGATACCATTTATTGCCATCAGTACTCTTTCCAGAAGAGTCCTCACACAGTACAGAGCCATTGTAAATTCAGAGATAAAGAACCCACTGTTGATACCGACACATAATACACATACATGGACATGTAAATCAGGAAACTGCTTCTCCACCTGAATCATTCACACAATTTAAAAGTCAGGCTACTTTTATGTTTTTTTTAAATTAGAATATAAAGGAATATGCTAATGAACTCTATTTTTGTGTGTGTGCAGACTATAATGATAAAGAAAGAAAATCCTAAAAGGTGCAAATGTTATTATAAAGAAAAATTATTATAAAGAAAATGTAACTGCAAGTACATTCTAACCTGACAAGGCCCCCCCCACACACACACACCCCTGTGCCTTTTGCACTCCCTTTCAAGATCTCTTTTCTCCCAATTTTTCACGTGTCCGCTTTTCCCTCACCCTTCAAGTCTTGCTTGAACACTACCTTCTCAGAGAGAGCATCCCTGATCCCTGTTTAGAAAAAGCCTCCCTTTTTCACTCACAGTTAAGCCTCCATTCTGTTTATTTTCTCTATGATGGCCAACAACAATAGGTAATTATTTTGTTTGCTTGTTTTGTTTTGTTTTTATCTTCCCTAAAACAAAACCCAATTAGGAGTGGGATTTCTCTAAATTGGGTCACTGCTCATTCATTAGTTGCCTAATCCAGTATTTGGTACATGTTGGCACCTAACAAATATTTGTTGACCAAATTAATAAAGGGAATAGTATATTTATATTCCACTCATATTTGATGCTTTATCTGCAGAAAGAGCCAGTAATTTGGCCCTGAATTCCTAATACCAGCTTTGGACATTTCTGCTGAGCCTTCGGGTGCTTGTCTGGCTTGCAAGGAGCTCAGGCGTGAGGTGGGCGGGGTCTAAGAGAAGGGACAGAGGAGGCCCCTGGGGTGAGAGAGGTAGTGTGGACACACCAGGGAGTTCAAACACATGCTGGAATCATTAGAGTCACTGTTAGCTCTGCCTGATCCTAGGATAAGCTCTTACACATTCCCTCTGTCTCAGCTTTCTCTATGTGACAGCCAGAGAGGTCTTCCTGAAACAGAGGTCTTCCCAAGTCTGCCTGCCAAGGGCTCTGCAAGGGCTCCATCAGGCTTTCTTTTTTTTTTTTTTTAAAGATTTTATTTATTTATTTGAGAGAGAGAGAGAATGAGAGACAGAGAGCCTGAGAGGGAGGAGAGTCAGAGGGAGAAGCAGGCCTCCCGCCGAGCAGGGAGCCCGATGTGGGACTCGATCCCAGGACCCTGGGATCATGACCTGAGCTGAAGGCAGTCGCTTAACCAACTGAGCCACCCAGGCACCCCTCCACCAGGCTTTCTGGATGAAGCACAAGCCTTGTGGCAGAAACATCAGGAAGGACCTTCTTCATCGGGCTGCACAGTTCTCTAGTCTTTTCCTTCACAGCTTCACCAGGGACTCAGAACCGGAACGATCAATGCATTAGGTGGAGCATTTGCAATTCTGAGAACTTCCCACCCTCTCCCATTTATCCACGACTTTGCACAAACCATTCTGCCTAGAATATTCAACCTCATCTTTCAGAAGAAGCACGTCAGGTTCAGGATGGAATACTGCAAACAGACATTTATTTGTGTGTAGGTGTGGTTTGCGGATAGACTTCCCCTTTCTCATAGCCATCCTTTGGGTATCTATCCATGGGACGAAACATACACATGGACACAAAGACCCTTGCTAAAAATGAGCATGAGGCCTCTGAAGAAGAGGAGTCCAAACATTCATATTCAGGAATAGAAATACTGTCCTGCCTACAATATAATCTGTACTACTTTCCTGGTTATCAACTAAGATAGCATCTTACGTTAGGATGTAGGGTGTTATCACTTCCTTGTTTTCAGTATTATGCTTTCCAGTTAAGTCCCGAGGCCTCTTGGTGGCCTCTCCACTACACAGTCACCTATCCCTTGATGGCCACCAACTTGTCCAAATACACCAAACACGTCAGGAGCTTCCAAATGAGGATTGTTGTTACTGTCATCATTGTTTTTTTGTTTCTCAAATGAGTTCAACGTCTGGGAGAGGACATTCTTCTGTAGTTTCTGAAGATGCAAAAAAGCCACAGGAAGGACTCTTCTATGCGTTTGCATTTCAATATTCAGTGACTGAGGAACCAGATATAAATCACTGTATTGTACATGAACCAGGAAAACTGGAGAGGGAGGAGTATGAGAGAAGTCACAAATATATAGAAACATGTGTCATGGTGTAAGTGTGCTTGCATGTGTCTACTTGTGTGTGTGTGTGTATTTCTAAATCATATATGTGAGTTGTTTTAACGTAAAAAACAGAAATTTCATATACAGACATATATATACGTATAGAGTTATATGCTCTTAAGTTATAGATAGTTGATTCTAGTTATTTGTAGGAGTTATGTTTTATAAAGTTTATAAAGTTTATAAAGTTTCCATAAACACTGAATCAGCAAATACTGGACGATTGCTGCTTGGGTAAACACAAGGTTAGGTTCTTGTGAGCCTCCTGTCACATTTTCATCAACTGATTAATACATAACCTTGGGGGGTTTTTTGTTTTGTTTTTTTTTTAAGATTTTATTTATTTATTTGACAGAGAGAGACACAGCCAGAGAAGGAACACCAGCAGGGGGAGTGGGAGAGGGAGAAGCAGGCCTCCCACTGAGCAGGGAGCCAGATGCGGGGCTCGATCCCAGGACCCTGGGATCATGACCTGAGCCGAAGGCAGACACTCAACGACTGAGCCACCCAGGCACCCCTCATTACCTTGTTTGATGTGTGTTTCTGTTTAAAGATACCTTATTTAATATATATTGTTGATTTTTAAAAAGATTTTATTTATTTATTTGAGAGAGAAAGAGACAGCACAAACTGGGGGGGTAGGCGGCAAAGGCAGAGGGAGAAGCAGACTCCCCGCTGAGCGGGGAGCCTGAAGACTGAGACTCAATCCCAGGACCCCAGGATCATGACCTGAGCTGAAGGCAGACACTTAACCGACTGAGCCACCGGGGCACCCCCTATATTGTTGATTTATTAACACTGAACACATTATTTTCTCTGTCAGGCACAGCCCAGCCTTCTTGCCCTTAGGCAACACTAGATAGGACTTCAACACTAAGCTTGGGGGGCCATGTTAAACAGGCAAATCATCACAAAAGGCACAAAAATGCAAACAATGTAACACTAAATAGATCACTGAAAGGACCTGTTTACAGTATTAGAGCTGAAACAAGAAAGCAGAGCGTGTGGGCTGGCTCAGCCTCCACTGGGAATGTGCACATTGGGCAATTCAAATTGTTTTGCTGCTTAAAGTATGTGCATGTCCACAAATGGCCATGGAAGCACCTCAAGTATTGATTTTGGGGTTACAAATATATTTCAGGGAGTAGGGGAACTGACAAATATGAAATCTGTGAGGGAGGATTGATTGTGTGTGTGTGTGCATGCGGATAGATAATCTTCCACGTGAATGACATCTGTAGGGTCAATGTTCATCTTGTATCTTACTTGCTGAACACATGAGAGAACCTAGGAAGTATAATTAAAATAAAAGAACAGAAACCTTCATATCTTTTCCAGATAATCTATTTCATCATGGTCCTTGAAATGACTAGAGGCTTATTTTTAGAGAGATTAGGTTTCTATTATTTCTCCTTCTTTTAAAATGTATAACGTTTCTTTTTTTAAGATTTTATTTATTTATTTTAGAGAGAGAAAGAGAGACAGAGAGTGCACGTGAGGGAGCGTGAACAGGAAGGTCAAAGGGAGAGAGAGAACCTTGGCAGACTCCCAACTGAGTCCATAGCCCCACGCAGGGCTCCACCTCACGACACCGAGTATCATGACCTAAGCTGAAATCAAGAGTCTGATGCTTAACCGACTGAGCCACCCAGGTGCCCCTATTTCTTCTTTAATGATAAAGATATATATATAATCATTGTAAAATATGGAAAAACTCAAAAAATATAAAGTGCAAATTACCGGTCTTCCTATGATGAGATAAAGATCATTAAAAATGTGATGCATTTCTTCTCGGTGTTTTTTTCATGCAATGCAATTACAGGCATGTAAACATCTTTTAAAATAAAATTGGAATTATACCATTTTCTATCCTTTTATTGTTTCTTACTAATGCTATATCAACATCCCCCTCATCACTGTATTTCATCTTATAGAATCTTCCTGATCTCTCTTTCTGGAAGGACACAGACATCTGAGATTGCTAAATGCACTCTAGGAGTCAGCAATCTGCTGCCCTAGCTGAATAAATGCATATGATGGCCTCTACTGGGGAGACTTAGAAGAAAAAATATAAAGACTGCACTGCTTGACTTTTTTCTTTAATTTCTGTATTCCTTGAGTGATCCTCACTTAGCTTAAAAAAAAAAAAAAGAATCATTTCCAAAGGTGCAAGAAAGCTTACACTAAAATAGATTGCCTATATCATAATTGACCTTTGCATAAATGCATGCATTTCATAGCAATTCGGCTCAATCAAATTTCCCAGGCAGACATACTTACACAATTTAAACACCAGAATTAAAGTTTTAAAATGCATATTTTAGTAACTCTCCAAAAGCCAAAAAGTTCAATCTCCATGTTCAATCTCTCAAGACATTATTGTTTTCCAATACAATGAGAGTCAATGATGGACTTTTCTGTCTTTGTGAATTACAAAAGGTATTCTGGGCCGGAAGAAAGGAGCAATTCCCATTCCTTTGTTCTCTTAGCTGTTGCTTGATTATCTTAAAACAGGCAATTACTAACCAAACTTAATCAACTACAAAAATATATAACACTATCATGGCAAAATTCTCAGATAGGCTCAACTGATACTTAAAATCTCCAATTTTTCTTGGTTAATATTTAATTCTTTACCCTAACAAGAAGAAACTACAGTGTTCCAAAAAACAAAGAAAACTGAGATAATTATGAACAATTAAGTGAATTGAATCCATTCTTAAAAATGTCATTAACACATACATAATTTGTTTATTATGTGAAAAGAATTAATTAACTAACCCACAAGGAAGTGTTATAGAGGGAAAAATTCGTATTGTCATACACTGACATAGTCTGGGTTCTTTGAATGCCTTTTAAATTGCCATGTAGTCATGAGGTAAATGTTGAGATTAAGCTAATTTTAGGCTGTTAATCCCAAAATATATCAAAAATTTAATTATTAAAAGTTATTTACATATTGAAATGAACTAAATTAACATGGGAGTCATTTTTATTAAATATAAATTAAAAGAACTTACTTCTGGTTCCCCCCTAAAAGTGAAAAGTAATATTGTTATTGTATTTAAAATCTTTTTGCAAATGGCATTGCCCCAGGTTTTAGCCCAACATAACTGGGTTCAAACCCAGACTGGAAAATCCCAATTCAACAAGCCAGAAAGGGTACTGATTTCCTTTACTTCTAGAAGCCTTCTTGTTTCTCTTAAAACACTCTTTTGCCATCCTTGGCTCTCTCAAAAGTTTTTCTACCCACTCAGTGCAAGCATTTGCTCGTCGTCTGGGATATCCGGGTAAAAAGGATGGTTGAGACCCACTGTCTTCCAAACAACAAATCAGAGGGACACTCCCATGGATTCTAAGTCATGGTGCCACCATGAGTGCTGTCTTCACTCTTACAGGAAGAGGCAGTAAAGTATATGCTTTTACTCCCACTAATCATAATACTTAACATTTATTGGGTTCTCTTTTTTAAGATTTTATTTATTTATTTGAGAGAGAGCATGAGCACGAATGGGGGAGGGGCAGTGGGAGAAGAAGAAGCAGACTCCCCGCTGAGCAGGGACCCTGATGCGGGGCTCAATCCCATGACCCTGGGATCATGACCTGAGGTGAAGGCAGATGCTTCACCGACTGAGCCACCCAGGCACCCCATTTATTGGGTTCTTATCAAATCTGGGGATTCTCCCAAGCAGTTTACACATATTATCTCATTCCACACTCACAAAATCTATACAAGATAATTATTAGTACTGTGCCTCTTTGGGAAGTAAATTAAAACCTCTAAACCTTTGGGGCACCAGGGTGGTTCAGTCAGTTACGTGCCTGTCTTTTTTTTTTTTTTTTTAAGATTTTATTTATTTATTTATATTAGAGAGAGAGAGAGAGTACAAGTGGGGGGAGGCAGAGGGATAAGCAGACTCCATGCTGAGCACAGAACCCAACGTGGGGCTCAATCCCACAACCCTGAGATCATTGCCCAAGGGAAAACCAAGAGTCGGACACTCAACTGCCTGAACCACCCAGGCACCCCAACTCCTGACTCTTGATTCCGGTTCCCTGCTGGGCTCCTCACTGGGCATGGAGCTTACCTGGGATTCTCTCTCTCCCTTTCCCTCTGCCCCTCCCCTGCTCACGGATGCACTCTCTCTCTCTGTCCCAAAAAAACCCAGAAAACAACAACAACAAAAACCTGTAAACCTTCATTTGTCCCTATACAAAAAGGGAGCTAATTAGTAAGTAAGGTGATTAGGTGGTATAAAGTGAGAGACACACAGTTCAAATCCAAGCCGATAGGTCCTATTCCCAAGCTTGAAGTGAAACTGCCTTGGTCTTTAACACTTTCAAGTGATCGATTTGGGGCAAATAAGTAACCTGCCAGTTTTCCCATCTGCACAACAGAAATGTTAGTCACTTTACGAGGATATTGACAGGATTAAATGTCATAGAGTGTGTGGATCCCACATCAGTTCATGGGGCAATCCATGGAGCTCCACACATGTTAATTGCCTTACACAAAGACTTAGGCTATTAGCATCATGATTACAGTTAGCAAAATAGCTAGGACATATGGCCTAACAAGTAAGTGCAATGAAAACATAACCAATATTTGAATCAACACCACTTTTGGCACGCCAGGTCTTATGTTCAACATGCTGGTCAACTATGAGAGTGCTGAGGGGACTGGAAATGGTTGTTGGTCAGAGCATTATGCTGACAGTCAAAGCATCAGTTGCGCCAGATGAAGTGAAACGGGCTTGGGAGACTCAAAGGCTGTTTCAGTTAGGGAGAGAGGCCAGAACTCTGTCTTCACTCAACTCCCCTGAAACAAAGAACAGGCAAAGTTTTAAGTTCTGGGGTCAGGGGAAGAAGCCAGGCCATCAGTGTTTGCTAATTGGCTTTACCTAAAAGAAAACATTCTTGGGGCCCCTGGGTGGCTCAATCGGTTAAGCAACTTACTTCTAATTTCGGCACAGGTCATGGTCTCATGGGTCCTGGGATCGAGCCCCACGTTGGGCTCTGGGCTCAGCGGGAAGTCTGCTTGGGATTCTCTCTCTTTCCTTCTGCCTCTCTGCCCCTCCCTCCTCTCTCTCATTCTCTCTCAAATAAATAAATTTGAAAGAAAGAAAGAAAAGAAAGGAAGGAAGGAAGAAGGAAAAAGAACTTGGAGCAAGGCCTCCACTGATAGGAGACTCCTACCCTCTCATAGAACCTGGGAGATAGGGTCTCTTTATCCCTTGATGTTTTCCTTTTCAAGGGATGCTCCTAGGTCCTTGAGAAAGACATTCCTAGGTTGGAAAACTGGCAAGAGGCTTTTTTTTTTTAATTACATATATCTCAAAGAGGCAGGGAAAGAATTTGCAATTACAAGTTTTCTAAAGTAATGCTCTCAAACAAAGAAAGGTCAGAGCCTAGAATTAGGAAGAAACCATTCTAAACTTTAGTCAAACTGAGGGGACATTCAGGCCTTCTTGGTCAGGGTGACACCAATGGAGGCAGGATGAGTGACAGGAAGCAGCTCCACCTTCCACCCATATCCTCACTTTCATGGGCATCCCGTGCTATAAGCCATCTGCTCTACTCTTGTTTCCATAACAGGTACTTCTAACAAACAAGCGGAGAGCATCTAACAAGTCATTTCAGATGAGGAGAAAATAAACAATATGAAGAACTTGATTTAGCTACAGTCACGGAGGTCTTTAAATCAGCTAATTACACAGCAAACTGGCATCAAATCTGGGTTTAAAATTTGCACTCTGGTGCTTGTTATACAATACCACAATGAAATCCATACAAATATTCCAAAAAAGGAATCAACATAAACGTAAATGAATGGAGTATGTATTAAATATACAATGGAGATAGTTAACCAAAATTATTTTTATGTTTTCCTAAACAAATCTATACTATAGGCCTTTCTCATTAGCATATTGATTTAAGGTAGTGTTGGTTTGGTATGTAAGCTCCCTCTTACTACAGCTGGGTTAAGGAAGAGTCTCCTAACTTTCTGAATCGTGTTGACTAGAAGTCTCCTGTGGAGTCAGTCTTGTCAGTTGGTTTATTAGTTAATTAAGTGTCATTTTATACCTCCTATTCTAAATTCCAGGCACCCAAAAGAGCTCACTCTAAGATTCTCCTCTCTATCAGGTACCTGCATAATTAGTCTCATTTTAGAATACCTATTATTCAGTGCACAATAGAACAGACAATTAATTTGGACCACATGCAATTATGCTGAAAGGTCAGGTGCTACCCATAATAAAACTCTGTTCAAAAATGTGTTTGGGGAGAGCATTAATATAGTTATCCAGAGACTTTAAGGGGCAGAAAATCTCCAAATGCAATTAAATGGGCTGTAAAGTAATCACTTGCAATTTTTCATTTTTAAAGCAGGAGACTTTTTGAATGTTGTGCAAAATGAATACTTCTAAGACCAATCAAATTTGGGAGATTTCAATCAAGAGGTGACAAATTCATACCCTAAAGCAGAAAGCACATTATTTGGGCCTGCAACTTCCTGTGTGAGTCTCAAGTTATAAAGAGATTTCACGGAGCAGTTGTTTCAAACCCCTCAAATACAGTTAATAATGAAAGTGCTGGCTTTATCCATCTTGGGTAATTTGAACTACATAGCCATAAAAATTACAGTTAGAAGTGTGGATGTGTGGATTATAAAGTATCCCCAGTACCCAAATGTCCATGAATTTATAATTCTGTGTTCTTCAACAATATTATGTTTGCCTGTTAAATGCAAATTTTTGAAGTAGATTTCACTCTAGAGGAAGTTCGAAAGATACCTCTGTCACTGTTAAAGGTAGATGTATACTTTACAGCCCAAGCAGGTTTATAAAATGCTCCTTGTTTCCTCCACATGGAGAAGATTTTGCTGATAAAAGAAAAAAAAATCGGGGAGGGACAAAAAGGCAGAAAACTACAGTAAGAATTGACAACAAAACACTTTTCTCTGTACTAACACGATAACAGCATATATCGAGATACAGACAGCATTGTGGTTTAAGAATAAATACGAAGAAATATTTACAACATGAGTGATGGAGGTATCATTTAGTTATTTATTTCCTAGCAACATAAAGACAGTACATCTAGAATTTTTTATAGATTTAAGCTTCCTTCAAGAATTATGCATGCCTTAAGTATCTATTATGTCATGGCATAGTGATAGTGTGAGAGAAAAGCATGATTAAGGCACAGTCATTAAGTCAATGATTCTCCTTTAGAATGGAAATCCTGAGAGTGCATTGGCACACCAGATGAATGCTTGCGTCCTGAAATTAGAAAGATCTCAGTTTCAACCTTGGTCCAACTTTTTTACTAGCTATGTGACTTTGGGTGAGTTCCTCAAGCTCCATGTGCTTCAAATTTCACATCTGTGAAGTGATCATTTAAAAAATAGTAACTACCAAGTTCTCTGAATCACTAGTGGCAGGGTAATTAGCTCAAACTTGCTTAAGCAAAAGGAGTATCTGTGTGCTCATATAGCCAAAATGCAGAGAGGTGAGAGAAGAATTGTCCTTGAGAAGAACTAGAACGTAGGATTCAAAATCCTGTGACTTCTGGCATTCAGAAGCCCATCTCTTTATTCATAATTAGTGCATTCTCAGCAGGACAATGACCTCTGTTTCTCAACCCCAGGGATGTTTGTAGAGTTCCTATTCAACCAAATCAAATGGAAGATTCTATCTTTAAAATAGAAAATTAGACACCAATATATTTATTTAGAAAAAAAAAGGGGGGTCATTGCAAATAACCTGAAAATTACCCTTCTTTAGGTTCTTGGTAAATTCATCTCTTGCTAAATCATAAACTCCTTAGGAACAGAGAACTTTGCATCTTTAACCCATGTAACCCATATTCTATTTACTATGTACAGCCTAAATAAATGCCCTGAAGTGTGTGTGTGTGTGTGTGTGTGTGTGTGTGTGTGTGTGTGTGTGTGTGAAGAATCCTGGCCATACTGATCCCTGTATGAAAACTTCTCAGTCTTTCTACTTCACAGATTACAAAGTCCGGTCTCTTCAGCCCAGAATTCAAGGTCCTTTGCAATCTGTCCTAAAGTTTACCTTCTCATTCCTATATGCTCTTCAGTCACTGCTCACATCCACTGAATCTAATTAACTGACATACTCAAGCATGCTCACACTTCTCCATCTCTGAGCTTATTTTGAGTATTTCCCTCTCCTTGATGTGATTTTTCCCATTTCTGCACTTCAGAAGTCCTCCCTATCCTTTGGGGCCCAGCTCAGATATAATCTCCACCATGGAGTGTTCTCTGGAGATCTGCCTATATATAAGTTATTTGAACAAGCTTAGTTAGTACCTACAATCTCCCAAGGATTTGAGTTAAAATGATGAGTAAGATACACTTCTTCCCTTGAGAAGCCCACAGTTTAATGGGACCGATGTTTCTACTACAATGTGATGGGATCATATGGAACCATGTAGAGAGTACAAGGGAGCCAACCCAATCCAGACTGGCGAAAGCAAATCTTGGGAAGGCTTCCCGAAGGATGCACTACCCCATGTACAATTCTTGCTTTCCTTCTGCTATGTTCCTCTTAGGTTCCCTAAGAGGAACTTAGTGAGGGTCAGCAATGATGCTAGATTTCTACATGTCCGGCTTTGTTATTAAAATAGCAATGACATTAATAGTCATAACTACAACCACAACAAACGTCGGTTTTGCCAGTCTTTGTACCAACTGCATATCAGAGACCAGCTCATATAATCTTCACGGCTGCGTCTCTATGAAGAAATGTAAGAGCCATCACTATAGCATCACGATCATCTTACCTCTAAAATTATAGGCCGGTCTAATCAGAGAACGCCTTCGAACAGACACAGGATTGGCTCAGGGAAGGTCACATGAACTAAGCTGGACCAATCAGCTTTCATCCCTGGGGCTGCTGTGGAATCCGGAAGCCCCCAAGCCTTTGCTCAAGCTATTTCATCTGCCTGAGAGGCTAGCTCTGCTTCATCCACCTGCTAAATTCTTGCTCATTTTTCAAAATGTGGCTCTGATTTCTCCCCCTGTGATTTATTCTCAGACCCTCCCACACAGTGTTCATCTCTTCCTTTTTTTGGCCAGTGCTGTTTCTTAAACCCATTTCCGCAACACTTCCCATATGGTGTTGGATGCACATAGACTGTACACTAAAACATGATCTACTTTAAGGTAGAGCCCAGCGCTTATTTATCTTTTCATTGCTAGTGTTAATTCCAGTGGCTAGCATATATTTATTAAATGAACAAATGAATGGACAAATGAAGAAATGAATGAAGTTATAAGACTCAGTTACATACAATTCCCTATCACACTTATCAGCAATAAATAGGCTCCTAGATAAAGGTGATGTCATGTTAATTTTTTGGATGCCTTGGGTCATTTTCTCATGTGTTCCCCATATGTTAATTTCTGTTGACCACCCAATACTTCCCACTTTCCTGTTTCTCTTTTTTTCCCCTCACTTCCCTGTTTTTCTCTGTTGCATTTTAAAAATATCACAATTGTTGGTAGATTTAGCAACAAACTGTTGCTAAAGTTTGTCATTAATTCCACCCAACTTGTGGAATAACTGTCCTGAAGTTAAAAGAATAGTGGTCTCATCCTGAGTCCCTCCACTAACTTTCTCAGAAAAATATTAGAGATATCTCATTTAACAACAAACTTAGGAGATAGATGTCAGAATCATGAGCTTTTATCAGTGTCTCATTGTTAGTCTTTCTGAATGTGGAGAATATTTGGATTACTCCGAGTGAAAGACAGTGAAGTAGATGTCTCTGACACATGAATCCACCATATCGGAGTTTCTTAGCAATGATAATCCTGTCACAGCTGTTAGAATTTATTCCTTTATCCTTGTGACATTTTAACAGGAGACAAATCCAAGTTATTATAAACAGATATAAACCATTCAGTCCAAAATGGTTTGTATTAGCAACTTCATCCTGCTGACAAGCCTTGTTTCAGAAATTTGTAAACATTATTCTTGAGCATTTGATTTTTTTTTTTCCCCTCTACAAAGTTGAACCTGCTTCAGGCTTTTGTTCTATAAAATTTAAAACTGCCAGTTTAAAATGTTTATTTAATTTTATTTTAGGATGTGAAATATGGAAATATATAGCCATTAACTAGCTAAGAGATAAAGTGAAAGATGGGTGGGTGTTATTTGCTTGATTTGAGTGTTCTCTCGGTACCAGTGGCCTTAGTATCAAACAGGAGAGGGAGCTGTGGAAATTGAAGAATAAATTGAATGGATATTTGGGAAAGACATTTTAGTGGGAGGAGAGTAAGAGCTTTCAAGTAAATTACTAGTGTATACATATTTCCCAGATGACTCTGAATTCTTTACTAGAACTGACATGGGTTAGATAAATATTACTATCCTCCTTGCCTGATACAAACAAGAAACAGACAGAAAAGGTGTGAAATTTAAACAGTATATGAAGAATAAACACATACTGGAGAACAGCCTGCAGTCCCTAGTCTCTAATGCTGAAGCATCTGTGGATACAAATCCCCAGCCCTACATAACACTTCCTGTGTATTCTTATTTCTGTTCTCCTGGTGGGTAAGTGCTCAGTTAATGGAGCAATGATGTTTGTTGAATGAATTATAAAGAAGAATGGCTTTTCCCCCCTTTGGATAGGCAGACCCGTGTTCAAACCAAAGGTAGTGCAATAAAAGCTATTGTTAAAGTACAATAAAATGACATGTGCCAAACAGCATTAAAAGGTAGAAATGCCTAATGTTGTGGGGAGTGGTCATGGTATGTACTTGTACCTGGGTACCATTTAGGCTTTATAGGCAGAATTTACTTATGATGAAATACACCCAATTAAGATTTTCAGATTACATTAAGCAGAAGGATGATGTGAATTTAAGACCAATGAGAAAGGTGACACCAGGTCAGTCGATCAGCAATCTCCTTGTTTCCAGGTTGTCCCTTGGCAACAATGGTGTCCAAGATTCATTCCCTGGCTTAGAACTTTAGTCATAGTATGTTTTCTGCCCAATCATGGACAGAATGAGGCTCACTCCCAATCTCTCCAAGGTACTGTGTAGTGTCCCTGGGCTAACAGAGGCCCTGAAGAGCCAGCTTTGAACTAAGACAGTAGTGCTCAGATTAGTCGTGCCACCATTTGATTAAATATAATTTTAAATGTATATGAATGCATAATACAAAGTAAGACATGGATCTGATTGATGCTGAGGTAAATAGACCAGAGACCCAATCCTTCACCTCCTCCCTTCTATCTGAGGAAAGCTATACAACCATGAGGCATATCTAAACTGCCTAAATTATCTTAGCTATGAAAAGTTCACTGTCCAAAGAGGCCACATTCATACTGAAGACTAACATGATGAGAAAGAAAGACCAGGGTTTGAGTCCTGGCTCTAACGTGGACCTGATAACAAACAGGAACCATTATAAAGTCCAAGATAAATATATATAAGGAGGGGCGCCTGGGTGGCTCAGTCATTAAGCGTCTGCCTTTGGCTCAGGTCATGATCCCAGGGTCCTGGGATTGAGCCCCACGTAGGGCTCTCTGCTCAGCGGGAAGCCTGCTTCTCCCTCTCCCACTCCCCCTGCTTGTGTTCCCTCTCTCTCTCTCTCTGTGCCAAAATAAGTAAATAAAATCTTTAAAATAAAAAATAAATAAATATATATAAGGAGCCATACTCACCTTTATTTTCAATTTTTCTTTTTGCCATCATAAAATGTACCCACATTTCCTCAAGGGCTGAATAACCTGGCCAAGGTCACATAACAAGCAAGTCATCCAAACAAGACTAAACCTTGATCTTGCCAGTTTAAACCAGGTGCTCATCAAAGAATATCCACTTATATGTCCACCAATAGATAGATACGGAAGATGTGGTGTGTGTATGTGTGTGTATGTGTGTGTGTGTATACACACACATATATACAACAGGATATTACACAGTTATAAAAAAGGATGAGATCTTGTCACCTGTGACAACATAGATGGACTTAGAGGGTACTATACGAAGTGGAATAAGTCAGACTGAGAAAGACAAATACCATATGATTTCACTCATATGTGGAACCTAAAATACAGAACAAATGAATAAATGAACAAAAAGCAGAATCAGACCTATAAATACAGAGAACAAACTGATGGTTGCCAAAGGGGAGGTAGATGGGAAGATGGACAAAATGAGTGAAGGGGAGTGAGAGATACAGGCTTCCAGTTATGGAATGAAGAAGTCATGGGAACAAAAGGCACAGCATAGAGAATATAATCAATAATATTGTCATAGTGTTATATGGTGACAGATGGTAGCTACTCTTGTAGTGAGCATAGCATAACATATAGAGACGTTGAATCACCATGTTGGACACCTGAAACTAATGTAACATTGTTTGTCACCTGTACTCAAATTTTAAAAAGTTAAAAAGAAAAAGAATATCCACCTATAAAATTCACAAATGCTTATTCAATATTTATCTTGGGAAGGAAGAGAATCTTGATTTGGAGTCTTTATTTTATAAAAGAAAATAAAGGGAGAAAGGAAGGGGTGAAGGGGAAAAAGAAGGAAGGGAGGGAGGGAGGAAAGAAGGAAAGAAAGAAGGAGAGAGAGAAGGCAGGAAAGAAAGAAGGGAGGGAGGGCAGGAAGGTAGTCTTATATGAGATAAGCAATGACCCTAGCCAGGGACGTAAAAGATGAGGCAGCTATAAGGGGCTTGAGAAGCTTGTCACACATTCCAAGTTGATGCACACATGTACAGCAGAGATGGAGAGGGTCTAACCCACATACGCATCTCTGGTTGCACACACAAAGGAAATGAAATAAAGCCCAGTAGAAAGTAAAAGTCAAACCAGAGTTAAATATGTGCTGGTGTTTGAATGTACTCCTGAGCCCACTCACAAATCCATCATCAGAGCGTAAAAGTCTTACTGGTTCAGTCTTTGAACACAATATTTGGCCAATCTTTGACTTATCACTAAGCTATGCAGGAATAAGGCAACCCCTAGGAAGTCAAACTTTAAAATAAAAGCAAGAGGAAAAAACAAAGCAGAGATGTCAGTGGCCACACATCATAGGAAAGACAGACATCACAGATTTAGTTCAGGCAAGTTACTAAACAAACAGCAACAAATCTCAAAGGGAAAAAAGAAGCCAGAGTTTCTGCATTATCCAAAATGTTCATTTTCAGCAAAATAACATGAGACATGCAAAGAGACAAGAAAGTGTGACCTGTATTTCAAAAAAAATAAAACATTCAATAAAACAGTCTCTGTTCTCAAATGTTGGACTTAGCAAAAACTTCAAAGAAGCTATTAAATACGTTCAAGCTAATTAAGACTATGTTTAAATAATTAAAGGAAAATATAATGACAATAACTCAGTGAATAAAGAATCTCAATAAAGAGTTAAAATCACTTAAAAACATAAATTCTGGGGATGCCTGGATGGCTCAGTTAAGCATCCAACTCTTGGTTTTGGCTCAGGTCGTGATCTCAGGGTCATGAGATTGAGCCCCATGTCTGGCTGCCATATTCAACAGGGAGTCTGCTTGAGATTCTCTCTCTTCTTCTTCCTCTGCCCCTCCCCTCTCTCTCTCCAATAAATAAATAAAAGCTTCTAAAAAATGCTAATTCTGGAGTTGAAAACTCAATAACATTAATCTATAAGTCTGAGACATCCAGTGAGCCCCAAGTAATATAAATATTTAAAAAGATCCATACCTAGATGCATCAGAATCAAATAGAGAAAATCTTGAAAAAAAATCAAAAGAAAATGACTCATCACAGAACAAAATGTATAGATTTAACACATATGTAAGAGGAGAAGAAAGGTATCAAATCCCTAAAGAAACTAGAAAAACAAAAGCAAAGTCCAAGTAAGCAGAAGAAATGAGATAATAAAGATCATAGTGGAAATCAATGAAATAAAACACAGAAAAACAGTAGAGAAAATGAATAAAAACAAAAACTCTTTTTAAAAGACCAATTAACATACTCTTATGCAAACTAACCAAGAAAATAAGAGAGAAGACTCAAATTACCAAATTAGAAATGAAAGAAGAGATCATTACTTACCCTGAAGAAAGTTAAAAATTGTAACAGAATATTATAAACAACTTTATTTCAACAACGTAGACAACTCAAATGAGATGAATAAATTCCTAGAAAAACTCAAATTACCAAAACTGTTTCAAGAAGGAATAAACAGTTTGAATAGGAAAAAGAATATGTAAATAAAATGCATTTGTTTTAAAAATATTCCCACAAAGAAAAGCACAGCAAGTTTCACTGCTGAATTCTATCAAATATGTAAAGAAGAAAATACTCCTTCACAAATTCTTTCAGAAAACAGTAAAGAAGAGAATATTTCCGAGTCATTATATGGAATTAATTTCAGCTTTCACTAATAAAGACATCAAAAGAAAATCAATATTCCTTGTGAATATAAACACAAAAATCCTTAATAATCACAAACTGAATTCAGCAACATATAAAAATGATGATATGCTATGACTAAATGAGACTTATCCCAGAAATTCAAGATAGATTTGACACCCCAAAAAATTTTTTTTAAGATTTTATTTATTTATTTGACAGAAAGAGAGATAGCGAGAGCAGGAACACAAGCAGAGGGAGTGGGAGAGTGAGAAGCAGGCTTCCTGCCGAGCAGGGAGCCCGATGTGGGACTCGATCCCAGGACCCTGGGATCATGACCTGAGCTGAAGGCAGACACTTAACGACTGAGCCACCCAGGCGCCCCTTGACATCCAAATTTTAATTAATGGTATAATATATTACTATTGGAATAATGGACAAAAATCACATGATCATCTCAATAAATGTAAGATAAACACTTGACAAGATTTGTGGAGTATGTTATCTATGAGTTTCTGAAATGATATTGGGGATAGAGGATATCATGGTGACAGGCAGATTAACAAACTATCTCTAAAAGAGAAGTGGCCAAGTGTCCTAAGGTGCCAGTGTAGATTTTTTGAAAGGCAAAGAGGTAAGGTCTACCTCATAATGGAGATACCTGGCTGAGTTGCTCCCATTCCTGGATGACACAGTGATAGAGTGGGGGGTCCACTAAGCCTGGTCATCAAAGTCCTTCCTCATTTCACAAACCTTCACACCTTGATGCAAATCCATCCCAGAACTGGTCTCAAGTGAGACTAAGCCATCTAGTCCTTCAGAATCCCAGACACTCAAGTAATTATCTTTTATTCCCCATATCCACCTCTATAACTGCCACTTCCACTATTATTTTTTCAAGGTTTATTAAGGTATAATTGAAAAGTAAAAATTGTATATTTTTAGGGTGTTACAATGTGATGTACTATACATATACATTGTGAAATGATTAACAATTTATCACCTTACATAGTTACATTTTTTTTCTTTTTGTAATTGTCACCACTAATTTAGACCACAAAGAGGATCTTTGGGCTCCCCTTCTCTATCTAATGGGCAGAGACTGTAGAACATCTTAGTACAAATTCAAGTTTTATCATTTGCTAAGTATTTAAAATACTGATAGCTGACTCTAGGAATTTGACTTTAACTTGTCCTGTGACCTTACACCCCCTGAACTTCGGTCTCCCTAACCATAAGATGATGACTATAACAACAGTACTTGCCTGAAAGATCTATTGGAAAGATTAATTGGAATGTTGTATACAAATGTGTAACTTAAAAGAGTTACATGTTATGCGGCACTGGTAAGAGTTAAATTAATTTTAGTTATTTTGTTATTTGGTGCCATATTAGTCCCTGAATGCTAAAATTTTATACATGGCCTTCAAGGATCTTTATATTCTGGTCTGAACCTTTTTTTCAAATCCATCTCTTACTACGTATCTCCATTCACCCTGAACCGCAGCCTAAATGAACTACTCAACCCTACACGGAGAGTGTGTAACATAACTGTATGGAAAATACTATGGCATCAATAAAGTTAAACAAACAGTTTCTTACACATTACTTTGCATTGAGCAAAATGTAATTAAAGTGATTTAAGGATACCATGGATTTTTGACATTTGTCTCCCTAGGGGGCTACCCTGATGTGATATTAAAATATGTTTCATTATATCTAGTGGAAATTCAAGAGGAGTGCTCTTTGCAATTCAAAAGGGACAAAAATCTCAGAATAAAAAATTCATTTTCAATCCCTGCAGAGTTCATTATGAACAACAGAGTGCTAGAAATTAAAACATTTAAATGTGTTTAATAAGGTTCTATAATGGAATGACATTTATGTTTAGATTTTTCTCATCTCTATCTTTCTTTCTCTTTTATCCCCCTAAATTCTATGCTTAGAGAAAAAGTAACTGCTGATGTGATTTAATTGGTTAATTATGGCTAGATTCACCAGCAAAGTGGAAAGTTGAAGCAATTATCTAGATTATTAAAGTTTAGAAACCTTTCCCCCCAATACCTTGATATTCCAATCAAAGTGGGTTGTGATTGTTACATTAATTGAGACCAAACTGTTTGCAGTAGGGGAATGTGCATGCTTGGAGAATAAAACTGGAGTATTTAGGCCAGAATTGATTGATTCAGAAGAGGAAATTAAAGCAACTTAGTTAGAAAGTTGCTTAAAATTGTAATATTTTCTCATCCCTCCTCATATACTGTTTAACTAAACACTATATGTGTATATATATATATATATATATACATATATATATACATATATATATATATATTTGGAAGAAAAATACTTTTGCCTAATTATCCATAGAATTGGCTTAAGGTCATTCACCCATGGTGTTTATGGTATTTGTTTTGAAATGTTAAAAAAAAAAGATTTTGGAAATTTCTAAGAGTTTATTAAATATTTAATATAAATATCAGGACCAAATATTTAGTAGTATGCAAAGACCCTCAGTACTGATCATACCTCATTTCCCTTGTGTCTTTGTGTAAACGTAAGCTGAATCCATTGGACAACTTTGGACACAAAATGTTTCTATGTAATATTCCACCTCTAAATTATTTATCTTTACGCAACTGGAAAAAGTTTAGGCATAAATCAAATCCAAAGAATAAAATGTATGTACTCTGTTTTCCTATCCTTATTTTATTATATATCTTCTGTATTGTAACATTTTTAAATATCACAGAAAAATAAACTTCAATAATCAGATTAATTATAATCATCAAAATTTTAAATAATCTACACAAAAATCTTTATCCTGTCTTTAGTTCTTTTATAGTCTCCCAACTTACAGTTTAATTAAAGCTGAGCTTACTTTAAAGGAAAGAAAAGATATATTATCCACATACTTGGCAGTTATGATTTACCAGTTTGTACCTCACGTAACAAAATTTTATTTTACACATGCATATACTTTTACTATTGGTCAGTAGTCTTAATTGTTGTGAAAAGCTCTGGGATACATTTTAGGCCAGACTTGTGAATCATAGTCTCATCAGGAATTTGTCTTTCTCACTCACCATCTCCTCACTCTATATTCTATTGCACTAGCTTCACACTCAGATAGTCTGCCTCTTCATGGTGGTTTCTGGAATCTTGAGGTTTATGAAATGCCATTTCAGCAAGACCTTGAGTAAAAACAAGAGCCTATTTTGAAGAGTACCAATAGGAGCTCCGATACTAAATTCTCTTGACCTGACATAGACTCCAATTTCCATTCCCCAACCAATACCAGTGTCCAGAAAGATGTAATACTTGACTTAACATGTTCACTCCTGGACCTGGCAGTACAATGAGCCTCATTCAACACCTGCTATGTGAGTCAAGTTTGCTTGATTATCATGCAGTAACGAAGACTTTAAAATCATGGCTTATAACAACAAAGCTTTATTTCCCGTTCACTCTTGATACCAGTGATGGGTGGACTGTAGTTACTTCTGCCCATATGTCTTCTCCATTCTAATATGTAGGCTGAAGGAGCAGACCTTGTTTAGAATATGCCAGCCTCAAGGGAGAAGGTAAAGAGCAAAAATTTTCTTCCCTGTAAATGGTTGCCTGGCTCTTGTATATGTTACTTTTGCTCACATTTTATTGGCCAAAGCAGGTCACATAACAAAGCCTAAGAATGGAGCAGGGAAGTATACTCCTCCCACAGAGAGAAACTATAATACAATCTACTACAGACATAGTTAAACAGTTAGCAAAGGTTCATTCCCCAAAGAGATTTCCAACAGGACTATTCGATTTCCACAGTGATCATCAACTCTCATAGTTTCAAGCTCCAGGTGAATTTTCAGTGCAGAATATCTCTCTATCCCAAGAGATCGAACATTAAGGGCATCTGTGTGAAAGATTAGAAGGTTGGGCATGCCTTCCAGATTGGACAGGGTGATGTGTGGCTGCATGGAAACACAAGGGGGAAAGATGCACTCTTGGGGTTATTTACAAGCAAAATGGGGAAGACTCAGAGTGGATAAGTGGGTCCCAAAATTTAAAAGATGGGCTGAAAAGGGCAGAGAGGTAGAGACACACAACTTGATTGCAATGAGGAAAGAGTAAATTAAAAATGCAAGGGAAAACAGGAAGAGCGGCAAGTTAAGGACTAACCTCCAATATACTGTTAAGTTTTGAAGGATCTTGGCCCACTTTAGCACTCCTTTAAAGTAAACAAAACATTATTAAAGCACTATTTCCTCCAGATACCTCTAGAACTTTTTTTTTTTTAAGATTTTATTTATTTATTTGAGAGAGAGAGAATGAGAGACAGAGAGCACGAGAGGGAAGAGGGCAGAGGGGGAAGCAGACCCCCTGCTGAGCAGGGAGCCCGATGTGGGACTCGATCCCGGGACTCCAGGATCATGACCTGAGCCGAAGGCAGTTGCTTAACCAACTGAGCCACCCAGGCGCCCCCCTCTAGAACTTTTTTGAGGGACTACTCTCCTTCTCATTCCACATATTTAATCTTTAATTGATCTAATTGATTAGTATCCAAGATGTAATTGGTCGAATAGATCTACGTATCTAACATAAGGCTCCATTTATTACATGCATGCAATAGAGCCTTTTTTTGTAAATCAGTTGACCATAGGTAAATAAGTCTGTTTTTACACTCTCTAATCTCTTTCTACTTCTCTATTTTTTTTTTTTGTTCTTGTACCAATGCCACACCGTCTTGTTTACAACAGCCAGAAATTTTTGATCAAAAATGGCACCCTCAGATTAATTTAAGCATTGGTCCAATTAGTTATTCCCACAATGGAAAATTGCTTACAATTAAAGGACTAAACAGCAGCAGGCACACCATCCAAGTACTGCCAAACAAGACACTTAATGCCTAACAGTAAAGCTTTTAGGAGGGCAGGAATTTGATTGTGACAGCTCTCCATTTAGAAGTCGAAACATGAGACCGCCCAGCTCTAGGGATACCATGCTAATTCTGCTCTTAAGGAATCATGGTGATGAAAGAAAAGCACTCTCAAGGAGAAAAATAATCTTTCTGTTCCTGCAACTGATTGCTGATGGTGTTTACAACAGAAAATAAATAAAGCTGGCCAACTTGAAAAGGAAAACTAAAAATAAACAAATAAATAGCTGCTCTTTTCTCAGTGGGACCAATAATTACAGAACCATACAGTCTGCTCTGCTACCTGCATTACCCAGATTTCATAATCAACGTTTGGGGGGGGGGGGGCCTTTGGCACTTTTAACTGCTTTCCCATTGATCTGATTCTTCCAAGGAGTTAAATACTTCCAAGATGACTTTTTTTGTTTTTGATTGCCAGCAAGCTGCCAAGAACAATACTTTAAAACATCTGAGTTAGCTGTTTTTGGCGCTTCTCAAACTTAATGTTCTTTTGACTCACCTGAAGATTGTTGTAATTCAGATTCTGATTCAGTAGATCTGGAATGGGATGTAAAACTATGCATTTCTAACAAGTGGGTCTGGTGTCAATGTCTTCGTCTCCAACATAAAGACTTTGTAAATGTTTTTTTAACTGAGTGAATGAATTAAAAATTAAACCTCATGTAGGTTATGTATTTTCACAAATAGGAGACAGAATATACAGGTAATTCAAGCCTTTCGGTTTTCCACAAACTATGATTCAGAAGAAACTGGGAAGGTTATTTTATTTAGATGGTAAAAAGTAAGCAAATATAAATACCATAGTTAAAGAATAAGTCAGCACAGTGCTGGGCACAGAGTAATTACTCTCCATGATATACTTATTGTTCTTATTTTTATTTACTCTACAGACAAAATCTACCTGTATTTTCTGTATTTCTGAACCACCCAAAGTCCTTCTGCCATTGCTACATTTTTATTTCCCTTAGACCCTGTATTTTTTTTTAATCTTCACATTACCATTTCCTTCCACTGTTCTACAGGTTACACTTCGTCTTTGAGCAGATGCTTCAAAGGATGGCCCCCTAGTTCATTTAGAAAGACACACTAAATCTTTGATAAGGCCTTGAAAAGGAACAGAATCTTTTAATGTCTGATCAAACTTTAGTAGCTGACCTATTTAATTGGATGGCCAAAGGGAATTGGGGGGGATGTCAAAGCCACTGAATGTACCTTCGTGAAATCTGGATTATAGAACCCTTGTGTCTCAAAACTTCTAACTCTATGGAATTAATACAATGCATGCTTTGTTTAAAAACAGTAGGTGTTCAATAAGTGTTTGTGAAATAAGATAAATGCATGATTAGTTTTGTAAAAGAATATAAAAATCTTGCTTCCAAAGATCACTTCAAAATGAGTGTCAAAAGTGAATACTAATTGTTAAGAATCTAACAACAGTTTTGATTCTGAGCCCCCTGACGTGTCATCATTGGGAACCAGGTTCATTTCCCCAACAGATGCTTGTGAACTCCAA
The DNA here is from genome assembly GCF_002201575.2 of Neomonachus schauinslandi. Classification (NCBI taxonomy): domain Eukaryota; kingdom Metazoa; phylum Chordata; class Mammalia; order Carnivora; family Phocidae; genus Neomonachus; species Neomonachus schauinslandi. Next base: position 34,031,740 of record NC_058418.1, on the reverse strand, counting down.
CGTCTCTAGGAGGCTATAGTCATGCCTGTTTTTCCAAGTGTAGGAAAATTAAAGTAAAATTAACTGTGGACATCCTAGGTGATCATGCTTTGCTTTCCTAAGCATCCTCTTCAACAACAAGTACCCAGTCAGTCACACCTTAAACCCAGCCATGGGAGAGAGGAAAGGGGAAAGAGAGAGAGAATGAGAGAGGATGCTCCCTGATGTGAAAGTAAATCCTGATGTGTTTTTCCCAGCAAACATGGCTCACCCTAAATATCAGGTGTTAAGAACTTATTATTTGGAGCCAGGGAAATCTGCACTCACGTTGTTACAACCTGACCTTGGTAAGTGTCTTATCTTTCTTGAGCCTCATTTTTTTATCTGTAAATTGGGATAAATATACCACTTTGGAGAATGATTTATGAGGATTAAATAATATAAGGTGTAAAGAAAGTGTAGGCATGTTTTCCAGAGAAATAACCAATGGAAAATGTAGATGGATGGAGATAGGGATAGATACATAGAAATATAAATATTGAGGAATTGGTTCATGTGATTATGGAAGCTGACAAGTCCTAGGATCTACAGGAGGCAAACTAGAGACCTAGGAAAGCTGATAGTTTAGTTTAAGTCCAAAGAGCAGGAAAAAAAAAATGATGCCCAAATTCAAAGGCCGTCAGGCAGTTCTCTCTTACTCAGCCTTTTTGTTCTATTCATACCTACAACTGATTGGATGAGGCCCACCCACATTAGGGAGGGCAATCTGCTTTACTCAGTCTATTGATTCAAATGTTATTCTCATCCAGAAACATCCTCAGAGACACACCCAGAATAATGTCCAAATGTCTGGGCACCCCATAGCCTAGTCATTTTGACACACAAAATGAACCATCACAAACACTTAGCCTGGTATCTGAAACATCCTAAAATGAATAAAAAGAACTATATTAGGATCTTGAATTCAGGCTTCATGTCCTTCAAGAAGACTTACTCCATTCCCTTTTGGTTAAAAAAACTCACCTCCCTCAGTTCTACTGCCCATTTAATGCTTTATTGTTCCAAGCCCAACTGGGAAAATAAAGACCACTCTAAAGCTGAATGTTTAAGGCAGAGGGAATTTAATACAGAGAGCTAGGTGGGTGATGGAAGAGCTGGGAGACCAACGAGGGCGTGGTGGTACAAGAAGGCAGCTCTGCTCCACTCTGGCATGAAGGGACACCTGCCCCACAGATTGAGGGTGGACACTGAAGCATAATAAGCCTCTGGAAGGATCTAGTGGCATAGAGATCTGGCCCCACACCACAGAGGAGAGGGAGCACAGCCTGATCTCTCTCTTCCTTTCTTAATATCCCTGATCCCTGTGTTCTGATAGAGATCGTGGCATCTCAAGGTGTCTGGTATTTTGAACATATGTGAATTATATGCTAAAAAGTCCCCAAAGTTCCACAGTATGGATTCTAAGAAAAAGCACAGCTTAGATATATAATATCATAGATCTGTATCTTGAAACCAATTGCTGGATTCCTCAATTCCATAGGGAAATAGATCTGTTTAATGTTCAAAAAGAAGAAAAGACAGCTCAACATTTTTACCTTTCTGGGCTGCTGGAGCATTTCCCAGCCTCTTCCTTCTTGGGGTTTGGTTTTTTTTTGTTTGTTTGTTTGTTTTTGTCACCAACTTTGGTTCATAAGTAAACACCATATATTCATTACTGCTAACTGTATGATTACGGTGAGTACGGTATTCATAATTTAGACTTAACATGATTCTGAATGCCTTCTCATCTCCAAAGTGTTATTTTTTTCCCTTAAGACATGCCTCTACTTGCTCTGATCTGATGCTGAAACAGCTGAATATAGAAGTAGCAGAAACAGTGCTTCATGACTATGCTGTAGAGCAAGTTTTCTTAATCTCAGCACTCCTGACATTTTGATCTGGGTAATTATTTGTTATGGTGACTGTCCTGAGTATGTAGCATGTTTGCCGCATCCCTAGCCTCTACCCACTAAATACCAGTAGCACACTCCCCAGTTGTGACAACCAAAAATGTCTCCTGATATTACCAAGTATCCTCTGGGGGAGCAAAACCACTTCCAGTTGAGAAACACTGCTGTAGAAAGAAAAATAATAGGGAACCAATGTCTGAAGAGTAGTTCTATATGCCAGCACTTTACCTACACTTTCTAATTTTATTTACTCTTCCCAACAATATTCTTTTATTTTATTTTATTATGTTATGTTAGTCACCATACAGTACATCATTAGTTTTTGATGTAGTGATCCATGATTCATTGTTTTCGTATAACACCCAGTGTCCTTAATACCTATCACTGGGCTAATCCATCCCCCCACCCCCCTCCCCTCTAAAACCCTCAGATTGTTTCTCAGAGTCAATAGTCTCTCATGGTTCATCTCTCCCAACAACATTCTAAGACAAGCAGTAATGCCCCTGCTTCAGAGAAACTGAGAAACTGATCAGAGCAATGCAATAATGTGCTTATGGGCTCACCATCCAAAACCAGCAGAAATGACTGAGTTTGACTAAATCGTCTAGTCTCTGCTACCTGAAGGTTTGCCTTCCATCTCATGAGAGCTGCCCATCATCTCCATGATTCTAAGCCCTTTTTTCCTGCCAAAATAGAACTTGTAAGAGACACTCCCATAATCAGTAGTTAATGTTAATTCTTTTTTTTTTAAGATTTTATTTATTTATTTATTTGAGAGAGAAACAGCATGAGAGGGGATAGGGTCAGAGGGAGAAGCAGGCTTCCCGCCAAACCGGGAGCCCGATGTGGGACTCGATCCCAGGACTCCGGGATCCTGACGTGAGCCGAAGGCAGTCGCTTAACCAACTGACCCACCCAGGCGCCCTAATTTTACTTTAATTCTACACATTTATCTCTTAGTCAAAAAGATATCTCAAATTTAAAACATTAGAGCAAATAACTATGACTACAGTAATATGTTTTAAATATATAATGTAAATTAATCCTGAACTAAATGTTAATAATCTTTAGTTTGGAGGGAGTATGTGTCTTAATCTTCTTTTCCAGAGTTCTTGCTGATGAAGGACTCATATTTGGTACTAAACCAAATGGAGATCACTGTAGGAACTTCATTATTGAAAGGATTCCTACAAAACTCTATTGAAAAATGTTTTGAAAATCTGAGGCAGTGGCTTCCCACCTTCTACTCCCCACAAACTAAAGACTTTCTCAATCTAAGCAACTGACAAATGTGTTCAACAGAACTCTAGATTGATCCATGGGATATCAATCAGCGCTTCTTTAAAAAAAAAAAAATCTTAGATAAGTGTGTTTGAGTAATGATTGAAAACAGCAATAGTATTCATCTTGTTGTATGTACATTTAAGAAGAATATTTACTATATTATGTGTCCCAAACTTATTTGACACATGGATTGTCCCTGACCATATTCTGAAGAAATTAGTGCTTTGAAAAATACATTTTGGAAAAGAATACATTGAATTTTCTCTTCTAAGAAGTTTATATTTTGTCCTGAATGAAGTCCTCTAGAGTTCTCTGTACCTAATTTTTTCAGCTATTTTTATGGCAATTTTCTACACTTACACTGTTTCAGAAAATGTTTTAAATAATAGAATATAAGTCACTTCTGACCTAGCCATAATCTGTGAAACCTTTGAAAAATCAGATATAAAGCATAGTTTATCCTTTTCAGACAAACAGGGTACATAATGTTCAAACTCCAGTCCCAAGCAGGAAAGCTTACTGTCATGTTTCCCATTTTGAGTTGACAGTTTCTCCAGCAGAAACCTCACCCCTTGTACCCACAAGATGTAGGGAGATATACTATCATTCAAAACTCATCTTTGTTCAGAGCAAATAACCTATCAAATATATATTGCCTGGTGAAAAGATATGGAGATTAATTTTTTAAATACATTCAAATGGTTTAATACCCATTGGCACTTACGTTCCATCTTCACTGATACAGATGATAAGGGCTTATGAAAAAATGAACATTGAACTTATACCTCAACACAGACATTTCTATTTGAAAAGAATGCAAAGAGGATAACCACATTTTAGCTGCCCAAGCAGTTAGTATTAGCCAGCAAGATCAAGAACCATATCAAATCTTAAGCAAAATCTTAAGCCCCTGTGAACACAGAGCTTCATATTTAAAGAGGTATGTAGTTGGTGGTGAGCCCTGAGTCACTCACCTAGGCTTATGGATTCCTTCTCCCTGGTTGAGGCAGGGTACAGAAGGTGATAAATTTCATTACACAATTCCAGAGAAAGACTCGTCTAATATGATCAGTGAAACCCAGTTTGGTTTGCCTGGATCTATATGTCTTTGTTACTGCATCTTACAACTATGGATGGCTGGATGTTCACTCGGTTTGAAAGGGGTTGTTTGCTTAGAATTTGAACCAGGTGGCATGGCAGGGGGTTATTTATTTAATGAGAATGAATTATCTGCTTGAGTAAATTATTATTTGAATTATTACTTGGGCCAGTAATAGACTCACTACTAGTCCACCATCAACATTACTACTACAGAAAGTGCTTTGTACTGTGCTTATTACATACATTTACTCTTTAATTTCCCTATGGTTATGATAATTTAATATGTTGACCCTACTATTCAGATGGTGAAACTGAGGCATAGCGCAGTTAAGTATTGCCCAAAGTTATATAACCACTAAGTGTCTGGGATAGGATCAGAACCTACACAGCATGACTTCAGAGCCCATACTCTTAGCCATGATGTGATCACAATAATAAGCAACTGGACATTATTCATGAACTGAGTGGCCAGAGTAGAATGGGATGGAATGTCTTCGTATTTCCAGTGAGCAAATGGGTAAGAAGAAAGAAAAGAAATAGGGGTGACTGGGTGGCTCAGTTGGTTAAGCATCTGCCTTCAGCTTAGGTCATGATATCAGGGTCCTGGGATCGAGCCCCGCATTGGGTTCCCTGCTCAACAGGGAGTCTGCTTCTCCTTCTCCCTCTGCCCTTCCCTCCCATTCATGTTCTCTCTCTCTCTCAAATTAATTTTTTAATCTTAAAAAAAATTAAAATAAAGAATCTATTGACAAGAGGAATAAACACTTAATACTACAAAGAGGGAGAGAAGTTATTTGTTCAGTAAAACCTAAGTTGATTTTGAAATAAAGGTTAAGGATGTGTGGGAATCATGATGAGCACATTTAGGAACAGTAGTCAGTTCTAGATCCTGCCTCCCAATGACTACCTATTGAATCTTGAACAAGTCACTTCCATACTCTGGTTGCTACTGGTAGTAACAATAATAATAAGTGACTTGTTCGAGAAATATGTCTCTAATTGATTTCCACATGTTTTTGGATTTATACTCCTAAGGAAAGAATCATATGGAACAGTTGCATCATTCAGGAATGATCTGTATTGCAATCTCAAAATTCAACTTACAAAAGACAAATTCGCCTAACTCAGAAATCTCAACTTCTGTTGCAATTTTTAAAATGACTCAGAACTTAGATAAGTCAAGGCTGAATTCAATTCTTCATCCCTTCAGCCTCCTCTTTCCCATAACTTCATATCTGCTTTCCATTGTTGCTCCTTGTCATCAGTGACTAGGCAGGTCTCATTCTCTCACCTCTCTAACATCTTCGCTGATCCTGATTCTTCTTTTACCATCCCATATTCTCTATCCTCTTCCTCTTGTTCAAACCTCCCAGAAGAATTATCTATACTCATTGTTTCTGTGTCCCAAGCCCTCCTTCCTCAAACTTCAATTACCACACATTTCACTGTTCCTGTGAAGCCACTTTTTGCAAAAGTCACCAATGGCTTTCCAACTGATATGCCCAACAGAATTTTTACCATTATCAACTCTCCTCATCCCTCTTGTATTGGGAGACTATCTTTCATTTTTGTTTTTCATGGTCTCTTCTACTCCACCATCTCCAAATTACTGGAAGTCCTAGGACTATGCCCCTTGCACATAAATTGTGAGGGCCTCTGAAATATATATCACAATTCAAATCTCTACCAACATATCATGCTTACTCTACTCCAGTATCAGTTATTTGCTACACATTTGCAAATGGGCATTCACAAAACCTCCCTTTTCTGTTACCTCTGTAGTTGTACTGAACATTCATTATTTTAGGATCTATTTCCCCCACTGGAAGGTGGAAATCTTCAAGTTGAAGTTACCAGTCGGTAATATTTCTTTTTTTTTTTTTTTTTCCTTTTGTATGCTTTGTTTCTAACTACTGCGTACATAGCAAATTCTGGTTGAATAATTCCTGACAAATGCTTTGATAAGAATCCCAGGTTGCAATGACCTCAGTTGATATCGTCCTCCTCTCCTACAATGCCTTCTGCAGTTTTGTCTTGGGTCTCATTAATTGGACATCTCTGGGCAATCCTCTGTGGTAATGGGCATTCATCCTTAAAACTGAAACTATCACTGGAACATTAAGAGGATATTAATCATTTATATATTGGTATGAATTAATTCAATAAAATCTGTCCATTAAATATTAACTGATATCTGCTATAGTGACAGAATAAGAAATTCAACTGGGGTTACGAAATAATTATTTGGTGCCATTAAGCACTTCTAAGTCTAGGTAGGGCACAGTGGAGTATTTTAGTGATGGTCCAACGGTCAGTAATGAACTCATATTTCTGAGCATTGGCATAGACTATCACAAGAAACTGAGCAAGGGAACTAAACTTAGCTCTCTGACAGATAATTCAATCTTCATCTATTATAAAATATTACAGATTATTAGGAAAAAACAGACCACTTACTTTTTCCTCCTCTTCAACTTGAACATTTATTTTGGCCTTTCTTCCTTTTTGCTTTTTTGCTAGTAGTTACTAAAGTGTTAAGTCTTTGTTCTTCTTATGACAAAGACAGTTTTTAAAACCCAATCCATTTATAAATTGGACTGCCTATAGTTTTACTTGCTAGAGGACAGACGGGAACTACACAATCCTCCTGTCCACTTCTCCAAACAGTCCTGTTTCTTATTTTAACCTAATGTACCTTTTACCTTTGTATAGTGCATGGTTCTCCCTTTGCCCTGGGTAGTGAGATGCAGCCTACCAACTCAGTTTAATACATATAAACTGCCTACATCTACACGCAACATGGTTATCTTTTGGTGCCAAACACCTAGATTATAGTGTATACTTAATAAAGTTTCACTGTGCTTTACGGACTTTGCTAGAGGAAGAAGTATCAAGAGAAAATGGCTAAAGGACCCAGAGTCATCTTAAGGATCTTTGGGAGAGCCAATCCACTTGTCAGAGAAATAAATGTTTGCACCATCCTTAGAATTCAAGGCCTCACTCATTAAAAGTACACAGGACGTTTCGTGGAGCTTTGGGGAATTCAAACTAGAGTTGGATAACAGCATTGTACTCTATGAGTCATTTTGTGGAACTTCTGTGGAACCTTTATATTTTGTCATGGAATAGCATGTATGCACTGTACAAAATGGATTTTTTTTTTCACAAAGGATTTGGAATTCTTGGCTAGACTATAATAAAAGAGCATAGTGATTTAAGTCAGCTGGACTCTGTGTTATTGCGAGAGTTGAGTTTGGTCACAGAAAGGGAGGGGATGGGTGGATTATTGCCCACTGGAGTATAAAGAAGGAAGAGCCAGGCCTTCTAATAGAATCTCCAAAACAGCTTTTAGAAAGGATGGTGTATTTTTTTCCCTGCTGTGCAGACATTTGAACTTGCTGAGGAGCCTGACTGTTTAGCCTGTGTGGATGTTGAAATATCAGCAGTTTCAAATGACAATGAAGTCACAATCGGGAAGGGCATTAAAATGGGAACCACTTGAAGTAAGTGGCAAAGGGAAATCAATCAGCGTTGTTATTTTTTGCTTCTCCTGGAGAGCTAGCAAGGCCATGCATGAAGACAGTGGCAAAAATTTGCCTTTGAAAAATCTCACTATAATTATCTGTCTAATGGCACGGTGTAACTTCCATTCAAGGAAAGGGCAACATCACCTCTGGGTGTCAGGTCCTACATTTCATGAAGACTATTAATCATTATAATGGCTGTAATACCACTGTGCATCTGTCTAGTGCTTTGGCAGAGTGAAGAAGCATAAGACGGTGTGTGGCAGGCTGATTTCAATCTTCATCCTGCTATGTAAGCCTAGGTAACCCTAAGAAAATCGCCTAATGTCCCAATGGACAATGGATGCTCAATAAAGAACGACCATTACTATTACTAACATTGTCAGGCCCTCAAAGTTAACTCTACAGTTAGATGGGGTATGTATAAAATATTGAAAAATACATACAAGGAACCTGGTTTCAACAGAGTAGCTGTATTTGACTAAGATAACACAGCTTGTTAGTGAAAGTATCAGAATTCCAAAATAGAACTTTCATTCCTAGTCCTGAGTCCTTAGAAAATGAGTATCTTAAACAGCCTTTCCCACGGGGAGAATATTGACAATAAGAACAGTTGGTATAAGAGAAGGAGGACACAGAACACCTTTCTTCCACCTTTCTGTTTTAGAATCTATATTTTGTATGTAATTAGGATAAGCAAGTACACTACCTATTCCAAAACAGGTCCAATTTCAATGTATTAGTATATCCTTAATCCCAATGATGACCTTAAAAAAATAAGCTTTCTCTATCTGTGTAAACCACTCTGACACAAAACAAAAGGGGGGAGGGGGAGCAGTGCATTGAGTTGAAGCCTTTCAATTCATCTGTGAGAGATTTTTTTTTTTGTCCAGAAAAAATTATCCCTATGAAATTAAACCCTTTGCTGGCCACAGAGCATCTGTTGGGCCAAATTAAACACATATTAGTATCCACTAGAAATGTGTGCTATCTAGAGAAGCCAAGTGCCATACATTGTCTTTTCCTTGAGTGAAATAACAGTTTGGGCCTCTAATGATAGCAGTACATTGAATAAGTAGAATTGCAAACACGGACAATACGGTGGAGTGAGGGATTGGGATGAAGCTACTGAGGATCTTGTTACATTATTGATTCACGAAGTCCACAGATAACAAATCGTTATTTCGTTACCTGATGGATCTGCAGGGCTTGTACAACAAAAGATCTTTTAAGCAGTAGGATTGATGCTTTAAGTTGGGAAACAGTGTATCAATAAAGATCAGTGTGACAATATGATTTATTCAAATACAATGCTACTGCAAGCAGTCAGTTTTCACATTCCAGGATAAATGGCAGGTATTTCTTTTTATTTGTGTTTGGGTTCCCCGACAGAAACCCTGTTTGAAACATTTCATTATTTATTGTGGCTTTTTAGAGATGAAAGGAACCAATTTATTTACCTTTAGCGATCATTTCTAACTGGTAAGAGAAGGTAGGGACCTACAGCAAAAATCAATTGGTTAATAAAATAGTTAATTGACTAAGTGCTCACTCTGATGGGCTAAAAGCACAGACAGTGCAGAACTTAAGTAAGGATGCTTAATTAAAATGGGGCTGGTTGTACTTAATAAAACTCTGCCATGTAGATAGAAATTAATGCTGGAAAGACATATGCATTTATTATACTGCAGAGTGGAAGCAAATTAAAGTAGCTCAATTAGGCCTTTTTCTTAATGTACTCCACATCGGGCCACTTGTGGCTTGCAGAGCAGTTACAAGAAAATCCAAAAATCATTGTTTCTCAAAATACAAGAGTTCATTAGTTATGTATTTCACATTCTAATATGGCATATGAAATAGAAACTGGGACAAATTAGCTGAGAATACTCTAATTTTTTTATAAATCATGTTTTTACTACAGATAGATGGTGAGGTGTGAGACACAATGTAGTGAAATCTGCATGCATGAAAGATTTTACAAATTTACTTTTTTTGATAAAATGAGAGAATCTCTGCAAATGACAACTAACTCAGCCTCCTCATACATTACTGGCCATACCATAGCAATATGAGTGACTTTTCCCTAAGAACATAAAAATTCTAAATGACCAGCGTAAACAGGAGTTCTGTGTTTTTTTTTTAACCATATCTGTGATTTTTAGTTTTTATATCAGCTTTATTGTGGTAGAATTTACATATGATACAATCATGGTGTACAACTTGAGTTTTTAAACAATAGTATTGACGAAGGAATGACATATAATGAGCTGCATATATTTGAAGTATACATTTGAATAAGTAAATCTAAAACCATTATCACAATTAAGATAATAAACATATCACTCACCAACAAGAGTTTCCTCATCCCTTTTGTGGTCACGGGTCCAGCCTCTCATGCCACCCCACCCCATTCTCAGTCAACTGCCAATCTACCTTCTATCACTAGAGATGAGTCTGTAATTCTAGAATTTGAAATAAATAAAATCATACAGTATGTAGTCTTTTGTTTGGCTTCTTTCACAGAGTAATTATTTTGAGATTTATCCATGTTTTTGCACGCATGAATAGTTCATGTCTTTTCATTGTGGAGGAGTATCTTGTCATGTGGATATTTCACATAACATTTGTCCATCCAGGTGAATGGGTTTTGTTTTTTGGCTTTTTTTTTTTTTTAGGATTTTGACTATTACAAATAAAACTGCTATGATAAACATTTGAGTGTAAGTCTTTGAATGGATACATGCTTTCATTTCTTCTGCGTAAATACTTAAGAATGAAATGGCTGGGTCAGGGTAGAAAGTGTATGTTTAATTACTTTAAAAGGTGTCAAACTGTTTTTCCAATGTGGTTGCACGTTCCCATCAGCAGTGGATGAGGGTTGAAGATGTCCACATTCTTGCCACATTTGTGCAGTAACATCTCATTGTGGTTGGATTTCTCTAATGATTAATGACATTGGGTATCTTTTCATAGGATCATTTGACATTCATATACCCTCTTTGGTAAAGAGTTTAATTTTTCCCCATTTTTACTGGGTTGTTTGTTTTGATATTACCGAGTTTTGAGAGGTTTTTATATGTTCCAGATACAAGTCCTTTACTTAAGTATGAGATTTTCAATTATTTTTGCCCTGTCTGGATCATCTTTTTCATTCTCTTAATGATGTCTTTCAAAGAGCAGAAGTTTTTAATTTTGATAAATTCTAAATTATCATTTTTTTAATTTTATGGATAATTTTGGTGTTACATCTAATTAATCTTTGCCTGACCCAATGTCACAAAAACTTCCTCCTAGCTTTTTTTCTAAAAGCGCTATGGTTTTAAATTTTACATTTAAATCTATGATCCATTTGGAGTAAGTTTTTGTATTTGGTGCAAGATGTGGACCATTGTCAAAAATAAATTGACCATATTCTTGTGGGTCTATTTCTAGACTCTATTCTGTTCAGTTGATCTATTTCTCTATCATAATGACAGTACCATGCTGTCTACATTTTTGTAGCTTTATAAAATAAATGTTAAAGTCAGGTAGTAAAAATCCTCCCAATGTTGTTGTTCTTCAAAATTCCTTTGGTTATTCTAGGTCCTCAACTTTTTCATTTAAATTTTAGAATACGTATATCAAATTTATTTTTACAAAAAATAGCCTGCTGTGATTTAAGATTATAATGAATCTCTAGATAATTTGGGGAAAATTGTCATTGTAACTATATTGAATTTTTCAATCTACTTATTTAGTTCATCTTTAATTTATTTCAGCATGTTTTGTAGTTTTCAGGGTACAGATCTTTAAAATCTTTTCTCATATTTATCCTACATTTCATACTCCTGATGCTATAAGTGGTTTTGTTTTTTTATCTCAATTTCTGATTCATTGCTAATACATAAAAAATACAACTGATTTTTGTACATGGATCCTCTATAATGCAACTTTGTTAAATTCAATTAGTGCCCTTGATTTTTTTGTGGATTCCATACAATTTTCTACATAAATGGCAATGTCTTCTTCAAGAAAAGACAATATTACTTCTTCCTTTCCAATATGGATAGCTTTTTAAAAATTCTTGCCTTGCTGCACTGGTTAGATCCACCATACACTATTAAATAGAAGTGGTGAGAGCAAACATTTCTTGCTTTGTTCCTGATTCAAGGGGAAAGTATTCAGTCTTTCACCATTAAGTATTAAGGAAGTTGAGCAAGTTCTGATTGATTTCAAGTTTGCTTCATGTCTTTATCAGGAATGGATACTGGATTACTTCAAATGCTTTTTTGCATCTATTGAAATGATCTTTGTTTCCCCCCATTTCTTCATAAGGTAAATTCCAGTGATTAATTTCTAAATATTAATTCACCCTAGCACTCCTGGAATAAACTCCACTTAGTCATAAAGTAGTATATTTTTTACATCTTGTTCGATTCAATTTGCTAAAGTGTTGAAAATTTTTAATTACATATTCATGAGAGAGATTACTTTGTAACTTTCTTTTCTTGTATTGAGTGTTTCTGTGTTTGGTGTGAGCATAATGCTGGCCTCACAGAATGTGCTGGAACTTTTTCCTCCTTCAAATTTCTAAAAGACCTTGTGTAGAATTTGTATTATTTCTTCCTTAAGTGTTTGATAGAATTATCCAGTGAGGGCGCCTGGGTGGCTCAGATGGTTAAGCTTCTGCCTTCGGCTCAGGTCATGATCCCAGGGTCCTGGGATCGAGTCCCACATCGGGCTCCCGGCTCAGCGGGGAGCCTGCTTCTCCCTCTGACCCTCGCCCCTCTCATGCTGTTTCTTTCTCACTCGCTCTCTAAAAAATAAATAAAATCTTTAAAAAAAAAAAAAAAAAAGAATTATCCAGTGAAGCCATCTGAGCCTTGAGTATCCTTTGTGAAAATGTTTTCCTACAAATTCAATTTCTTTCGCAAATACAGGTTTATTCCAGTTATTTATTTATTCTTGAATGGACTTTGGTAGTTTGTGTCTTCCAAAGAATTTGTCCACTTCATCTAGTTTGTCAAATTTATGGTCATAAAGGAGTTCATAATATTTCCTTATTCTCCCTTTAATATGTATAGTAATATCTACAGTGATACTATGGGTGTATACTTGCTGGGGTTTTTTCTCTTTTTATTGAAGTATAGTTGACATACAATGTTATACTAGTTTCAGGTGTATAACATAGTGATTTGACAATTCTGTATATTATGCTATGCTCACCATGATAAGTGCAGTTACCATCTGTCACCATTACCATTCTGAAATCACTGCATTTTATCTTGGGAGAGGGGGCTATTCTTATCGTTTATATTTACTGTGATCATTAACGTGGTGTGTCCCAATTCCATCATCTTGCTGTTTGTTTTCTATTTGTCCCATTTGGTTTTTCTTCCCTTTCTTCACCTTTTCCACTTTATTTTGCAATGAATATTTCTCTGATTCCATTTTATTTTCTTTGTTGATTTGTTAGCTATAACTTTTTTTGTTACTTTAGTGGTTACTTTAGGGTATATAGTCTTTATCTTTATCTTATTACAGTTTACTACGTTATACCGCTTCACATATAACAAAAAAAAAACCTGACAACATACTTCCACTTCTCCCCTTCTAGGGTTTTTGCTTTTGTTGTCATACATCCTACTTCTACACAGGTTATAAACTTTATAATACATTGTAACTATTTTTGCTTTAAATAAAGATAAGTTGATTAGATTATCTTTTAAATAGATGTAGATGAGAATAATTATTTATATTTACCCACATAGTTACCATTTCTACTTGAAGGATCTCTGTAATATTTCTTGCAGGGCAGATCTGCTGGTGATAAAATCTTTCAGCTTTTGGGAGGAGTAGGAGACCTGGATTTCGTCTCCTCTCAGGAATTCAGCTGGATAGGGATCAAACCATTCTGAACACCTACAAACTCAACAGGAGATCGAAGAAAAGAAGAGCAACAACTCTCTCATCAGAAAAGCGACCACTTTCTGGAAGGTAGGACGTGCGGAGAAGTGAATCCGAGGCGATATTCGGGAGGATAGACGGCGGGGGAGGGGCCTCCGGCGGCCGCTTCTGGCAAGTGATAGAGCCACTGAGCACAAAATCGGAACTTTTAAAAGTCTGCTCCACTGAGGGACGTCACTCTGGTGGCTAAGCGGGGGGTGGAACCCTCCGGGACAGTGTGGTCTCAGGACCCTCGGGGTCACAGAAAGACCGGGGGTGCCTGAGTGCGGCAGAGCTCCCAGGTATCGGAGCAGGGAAGCCGGCTGCAGAGGCGGAGCCCAGGCGCGGGCTCTCAGCTCGGGGTTGCCATAAACCGTGATCCGCGGCACAGTCGGGCCCCTGCTCCTCCAGCAGGGACCCAACAAGCGGCAGATCCGGGGAGACTCACCTTCCTCCCCGGGGAGGAGCCGCGCGGGAGTGCGCCGCAGGGATCTGCTGGGTTTGGAGACTCCACACGGGGTCGGGTGCCAGAGATAGAAACGCGTGGTCACAGGCCAGTGAGCACGGAGTGTAGCCGGAGACTGGGGAGACGGGAGTGACTGACGGCTTTTCTCTGGGGGCTCACTGAGAAGCGGGACCCCGAGTTCTCGGCTCCTCCGGGGCGGAGATTGGGAGGCCGCCATTTTCGCTCTCCGCCTCCAAAGCTGTACGGAAAGCTCGCAGGGAACAAAAGCCCCAGAGAGCAAACCCGAGCAGATTACTTAGCCGGGAGGGGGCAAGGGCGGGGCAATTCTGCCTCCAGCAGAGACATTTGGAAACCACGGCAACAGGCCCCTCCCCAGAAGATCAGCGAGAACAGCCAGCCAAGACCAAGTTTACCCATCAATGAGAACGGCAGAACTCCAGCTCTAGGGGACTACTGCACATAGAATTCATGGCTTTTTTACCATGATTCTGTAGTCTTTCAAAGTTAATTTTTTTTTAACTGTCTTTTTTTCTTTTTTTTTTCTTTTTGAATTTTTCTTTTTCCCTTTTTCAACCAACATCTTATCAATCCCTTTTTTAAAAAAAAAAAAAACATTTTTATTTTTCACTTTTAGAGTCATATTCTATCCCTTCATAGTAGTTACCCGTATTTTTGGCTTATATATATAAGTTGTTCTCTCTTTAAAATTTTGAGATAGTTTCTTCTAACAGATCAAAATATACCCTAAATCTCTAGTATATGGTGCTTTCTATTCCCCTGCCTGATCACATCCTCTCCTTTTTTTTCTTTTTTTAAATCCTCTTCTTTCTTTTTTCAAACAACTTCTTATCAATTCCTTTTATAAAATTTTTTATAATTTCCATCTTCACAGTCATATTCCATCCCTTCATCATATCAACCCTTATTTTTGTACATATATAAGTTTTTCTTTCTTTAAAATTTTGGGAGGCACTTTCTTCTAAAAGACCAAAATACACCCCAAATCTAGTGTGTGGCACTGATCTATATACCAGCCTGATCATATTTGATCACATTCTGGTTTTTTTGTTGTTGTTGTTTTGTTTTGTTTGTTTTTGTTTTTATCTTTATCTTTTTCTTTTTTTTCTTTTTCTTTTTCTTTTTTCTCTCTTTCCCTTTCTTTTCCCACTGCTTCAGGTTTTTTCTGATTTGTTTAGAGTATATTTTCTGGGGACGTTGTTACTCTGCTAGCATTTTGTTCTCTCATTAATCTATTCTCCTCTGCACAAAATGACAAGACGGAAAAAATCACCTCAACAAAAAGAACAAGAGGTAGTACCGACTGCCAGGGACCTACTCAATATGGACATTAGTACGATGTCAGATCTAGAGTTCAGAATCATCACTTTAAAGATACTAGCTGGGCTTGAAAAATATATGGAAGTTATTAGAGAAACCCTTTCTGGAGAAGTAAAAGAACTAAAATCCAACCAAGTAGAAATCAAAAAGGCTATTAATGAGGTGCAATCAAAAATGGGGGCGCTAACCGCTAGAATAAATGAGGCAGAAGAGAGAATCAGTAATATAGAAGATGAAATGATGGAAAATAAAGAAGCTGAGAAAAAGAGAGATAAACAACTACTGGATCACGAGGGCAGAATTCGAGAGATAAGCGATACCATAAGATGAAACAACATTAGAATAATTGGGATCCCAGAAGAAGAAGAAAGAGAGAGAGGGGCAGAAGGTATAATGGAGCAAATTATAGCAGAGAACTTCCCTAATTTGGGGAAGGAAACAGGCATGAAAATCCAAGAAGCACAGAGAACCCCTCTCAAAATCAATAAAAATAGGTCAACACCCCGACATCTAATAGTAAAACTTACGAGTCTCATAGACAAAGAGAAAATCCTGAAAGCAGCTCGGGAGAAGAGATATGTAACCTACAAGGGTAGAAACATTAGATTGGCAACAGACCTATCCACAGAGACCTGGCAGGCCAGAAAGGACTGGCAGGACATATTCAGAGCACTAAATGAGAAAAATATGCAGCCAAGAATACTCTATCCAGCTAGGCTGTCATTGAAAATTGAAGGAGAGATAAAAAGCTTCCAGGACAAACAAAAACTAAAGGAATTTGCAAACACAAAACCAGCCCTACAGGAAATCTTGAAAGGGGTCCTCTAAGCAAAGAGAGAGCCTAAAAGCAACATAGACCAGAAAGGAACACAGACAATATATGGTAACAGTCACCTTACAGGCAATACAATGGCACTAAATTCCTATCTTTCAATAGTTACCCTGAATGTAAATGGGCTCAATGCCCCAATCAAAAGACACAGGCTATCAGACTGGATTAAAAAACAAGACCCATCGATATGCTGTCTGCAAGAGACTCATTTTAGAACCAAAGACACCCCCAGATTGAAAGTGAGGGGGTGGAAAACCATTTACCATGCTAATGGACACCAAAAGAAAGCTGGGGTGGCAATCCTTATATCAGACAAATTAGATTTTAAACCAAAGACTGTAATAAGAGATGAGGAAGGACACTTTATCATACTTAAGGATCTATCCAACAAGAAGATCTAACAATTGTAAATATCTATGCCCCTAACATGGGAGCAGCCAATTATATAAGCCAATTAATAACAAAAGCAAAGAAACACATCGACAACAATACAATAATAGTGGGGGACTTTAACACCCCCCTCACTGAAATGGACAGATCGTCTAAGCAAAAGATCAACAAGGAAATAAAGACTTGAAATGACACACTGGACCAAATGGACTTTACAGACATATTCAGAACATTCCACCCCAAAGCAACGGAATACACATTCTTCTCTAGTGCCCATGGAACATTCTGCAGAATAGATCACATCCTAGGTCATAAATCAGGTCTCAACCAGTACCAAAAGATTGGGATCATTCCCTGCCTATTTTCAGACCACAATGCTTTGAAACTAGAACTCAATCACAAGAGGAAAGTCGGAAAGAACTCAAATACATGGAGGCTAAAGAGCATCCTACTGAAGAACGAATGGGCCAACCAGGAAATTAAAGAAGAATTAAAAAAATACATGGAAACCAATGAAAATGAAAACACAACTATTCAAAATCTTTGGGATGCAGCAAAGGCAGTCCTAAGAGGAAAGTATATAGCAATACAAGCCTTTCTCAAGAAGCAAGAAAGGTTAGTATACAACCTAACCCTACACCTAAAGGAGCTGGAGAAAGAACAGCAAATAAAGCCTAAACCCAGCAGGAGAAGAGAAATAATCAAGATCAGAGCAGAAATCAATGAAATAGAAACTAAAAGAACAGTAGAACAGATCAACGAAACTAGGAGCTGGTTCTTTGAAAGAATTAACAAGATTGATAAACCCCTGGCCAGACTTATCAAAAAGAGAAGAGAAATGACCCACATCAACAAAATCATGAATGAAAGAGGAGAGATCACAACCAACACCAAAGAAATACAAACAATTATAAGAACATATTATGAGCAACTCTATGCCAGCAAATTAAATAACCTGGAAGAAATGGATGCATTCCTAGAGATGTACCAACTACCAAAACTGAACCAGGATGAAATAGAAAACCTGAACAGACCTATAACCACTAAGGAAATTGAAGCAGTCATCAAAAATCTCCCAAAAAACAAAAGCCCAGGGCCAGATGGCTTCCCAGGGGAATTCTACCACACATTTCAAGAAGAATTAATACCTATTCTTCTGAAACTGTTCCAAAAAATAGAAATGGAAGGAAAACTTCCAAACTCATTTTATGAGGCCAGCATTACCTTGATCCCAAAACCAGACAAAGATCCCATCAAAAAGGAGAATTACAGACCAATATCCCTGATGAACATGGATGCAAAAATTCTCACCAAAATACTAGCCAATAGGATCCAACAGTACATTAAAAGAATTATTCACCATGACCAAGTGGGATTTATCCCTGGGCTGCAAGGTTGGTTCAACATCCGCAAATCAATCAATGTGATACAATACATTAACAAAAGAAAGAACAAGAATCATATGATCCTCTCAATAGATGCAGAAAAAGCATTTGACAAAGTACAGCATCCTTTCTTGATCAAAACTCTTCAGAGTATAGGGATAGAGGGTACATACCTCAATATCATAAAAGCCATCTATGAAAAACCTACAGCGAATATCATTCTCAATGGGGAAAAACTGAGAGCTTTCCCCCTAAGGTCAGGAACGCGGCAGGGATGTCCACTATCACCACTGCTATTCAACATAGTATTGGAAGTCCTAGCCACAGCAATCAGACAACAAAAAGAAATCAAAGGCATCCAAATTGGCAAGGAAGAAGTCAAACTCTCACTCTTTGCAGATGATATGATACTTTATGTGGAAAACCCAAAAGACTCCACCCCAAAACTGCTAGAACTCATACAGGAATTCAGTAAAGTGGCAGGATATAAAATCAATGCACAGAAGTCAGTGGCATTCCTATACACCAACAACAAGACAGAAGAAAGAGAAATTAAGGAGTCGATCCCATTTACAATTCCACCCAAAACCATAAGATACCTAGGAATAAATCTAACCAAAGAGACAAAGGATCTGCACTCAGAAAACTATAAAATACTCATGAAAGAAATTGAGGAAGACACAAAGAAATGGAAAAAAGTTCCATGCTCATGGATTGGAAGAACAAATATTATGAAGATGTCAATGCTACCTAGAGCAATCTACACATTCAATGCAATCCCCATCAAAATACCATCCACTTTTTTTAAAGAAATGGAACAAATAATCCTAAAATTTGTACGGAACCAGAAAAGACCCCGCATAGCCAGAGGAACGTTGAAAAAGAAAAGCAAAGCCGGCGGCATCACAATTACGGACTTCCAGCTCTATTACAAAGCTGTCATCATTAAGACAGCATGGTACTGGCACAAAAACAGACACATAGATCAATGGAACAGAATAGAGAGCCCAGAAATGGACCCTCAACTCTATGGTCAACTCATCTTTGACAAAGCAGGAAAGAATGTCCAATGGAACAAAGACAGTCTCTTCAACAAATGGTGTTGGGAAAATTGGACAGCCACATGCAGAAGAATGAAACTGGATCATTTCCTTACACCACACACAAAAATAGACTCCAAATGGTTGAAAGACCTCAATGTGAGACAGGAGTCCATCAAAATCCTAAAGGAGAACACAGGCAGCAACCTCTTTGACCTCAGCCAAAGCAACTTCTTCCTAGAAACATCGCCAAAGGCAAGGGAAACAAGGGCAAAAATGAACTATTGGGACTTCATCAAGATAAAAAGCTTTTGCAAAGCAAAGGAAACAGTCAACAAAACCAAAAGACAACCGACAGAATGGGAGAAGATATTTGCAAATGACATATCAGATAAAGGGCTAGTATCCAAAATCTATAAAGAACTCATCAAACTCAACACCCAAAGAACAAAGAATCCAATCAAGAAATGGGCAGAAGACATGAACAGACATTTTTCTAAAGAAGACATCCAAATGGCCAACAGACACATGAACAAGTGCTCAATATCGCTCGGCATCAGGGAAATCCAAATCAAAACCTCAATGAGATACCACCTCACACTAGTCAGAATGGCTAAAATTAACAAGTCAGGAAACGACAGATGTTGGCGGGGATGCAGAGAAAGGGGAACCCTCCTACACTGTTGGTGGGAATGCAAGCTGGTGCAGCCACTCTGGAAAACAGTATGGAGGTTCCTCAAAAAGTTGAAAATAGAGCTACCATATGACGCACCAATTGCACTACTGGGTATTTACCCCAAAGATACAAAAGTAGGGATCCGAAAGGGTACGTGCACCCTGATGTTTATAGCAGCAATGTCCACAATAGCCAAACTGTGGAAAGAGCCAAGATGTCCATCGACAGATGAATGGATAAAGAAGATGTGGTATATATATATACAATGGAATATTATGCAGCCATCAAAAGGAATGAGATCTTGCCATTTGCAACGATGTGGATGGAACTGGAGGGTATTATGTTGAGTGAAATAAGTCAAACAGAGAAAGACATGTATCATATGACCTCACTGATATGAGGAATTCTTAATCTCAGGAAACAAACTGAGGGTTGCTGGAGTGGGGGGTGGGGTGGGAAGGATGGGGTGAGTGGGTGATAGACACTGGGGAGGGTATGTGCTCTGGTAAGCGCTGTGAATTGTGCAAGACTGTTGAATCTCAGATCTGTACCTCTGAAACAAATAATGCAATATATGTTAAGAAAAAAAAAAAAGAAGAAGAAGAAGGTAGCGGGAGGGGAAGAATGAAGCGGGGGAAATCGGAGGGGTAGACGAACCATGAGAGACGATGGCCTCTGAAAAACAAACAGGGTTCTAGAGGGGAGGGGGGTGGGAGGATGGGTTAGCCTGGTGGTGGGTATTGAGGAGGGCACATTCTGCATGGAGCACTGGGTGTTATGCACAAACAATGAATCATGGAACACTTCATCTAAAACTAATGATGTAATGTATGGGGATTAACATAAGAATAAAAAAAAAATCTTTCAGCTTTTGTATGTCTGAAAAGGTTTCATTTCACTTTTGTTTTTGAAAGACAGGTTAGCTAGGTAAGAATTCTTTTTTTTTTTTTTTAAAGATTTTATTTATTTGACAGAGAGAGCACAAGCAGAGGGAGAGAGAGGGAGAAGCAGGCTCCCTGCTGAGCAAGGAGCCCGATGTGGGACTCGATCCCAAGACTCTGGGATCATGACCTGAGCCAAAAGCAGCCACTTAACCAACTGAGCCACCCAGGCGTCCTAGCTAGGTAAGAATTCTAACTTGATAAGGTTTTTTCCCTTTCTGTCAGCATTTTAAAGTCATTGCTTTACTGTCTTTTAGCTTGCACTGTTTCAATGAGAAACCCACTTCCATCCTTATTTTTGTTTCTCCAAAAATGTTCTTCATCTGGCTTCTTTTAAGATTTTTTTCTCTTTGTCATTGGTTTTGAGCAATTTGATTTTATGTGCCTTGGTATATATGTTTCTTGTGTTTGGAGTTTATTGAGCCTCTTGGTAGTATGGCTTTAGAATTTTTATCATATTTTATCATATATATATTTGAAGTCCCAGAAAGCAAGAAAATACATAAAGTTATTTGAAGGAATAAGGGCCACAATTATATACATTTATTTAAAGATTTATTTTTATATATGGATATATATATATTGAAATTTTCCCACAGCTCAGTGAGGCACTTTTTTTTTCAGTCTTTTTTCTCTCTGTTTCACTTCGCACCATTTATATTACTATATCTTTGAGTGCACTAATATTTTCTTTCAAAATTTCTAATCTACCATGAATCCCATCCATTTATTTCAATCACTGTAATAATTATCTCTAAATGTTTAATTTTCATTTTTATATCTTCCATGTGTTTACTTAAAATGTTTAATCCTTCCTCTAGTTTCTTGAACATTTGGAATGTAGTTATACTTTTCTACTAATGTCTTTGTCTACTATTTATGTCTTGTCTACCACTAATTATGGGAGAATTGTCCTGGTTGTTGTCATTTTGTTTTGTTTTGTTTTGATGCCTGGTAATTTTTAATTGGATGCCAAACTACGAATTTTATCTTTTTGGTGCTATTTCTTGTATTCCTATAATCGTTCCTAAACTTTGTTCTGAGATATAGTTAAATTACCTGGAAACAGCCTGATACTTTTGGGTCTTGCTCCAGTACATCAATTATACCATGCTAATAAAAAAAAAAAGATAAATAAGAAATGTCTATCAAGTTAGAAGATTTGGGAAGTTTCATGTGCTCTAAAGGAGAAAAGATAAGCCCTACAAAGTTTGAGCACCTTGCTAAGTAAAATTTTAGGGATCCAGTGGTCAGGAACATGCTGAAATATCCCCTCCACAGTAAAGGACAAATTATTACCTCTTATAACTCACTCCACAATGAAGGAAGCATATCACCTGGTGGATCTCTTTGGGTTCTAGAGAGAATATTTTCATTATTTAGGTCTACTACTTTTATCTATATACCAAGTATCACAGAAGGCTGTCATCTTTGAATGGGGGCCAGAGCATGAAAGGACTGTGCAGAAGGTCCAAACTACAGTACAAAACCTCTGCCCCCTATAGGATATTTGAGCCATGAGAACATACGGTTTTGGAGGTATCAGTAGTGAAAAAGATGCTGTGTGGAGCTTATGACAAACCCAAAAGTAAAAAATCACAATGGAGACCACTACATCTCTGGAGTAGAGGCATGCCATCTGAAACCAAGAATTATGTACCTTTTGAAAAAAAAATACTGACATGCTTCTAGGCCCTAGTAAAGAGGAAAAGTGCCTGATGATGGTGTAGCCATCACCATGGACAGCCAGAACTGTCCATCATGAGTTCTGTTCATCATGGGTTCAATGTGACCCACAGAGTTTTATGCTAAGACAAGCTAAGCAACAATACATTGTGATATGGAAATGATACATTCAGGATTCAGTGCAAACTTAACTAGAAGGCACAAACAAGCTACCCATCCAGCAACCCAGCCTCCTAGGAGTGTACCAGTGTTTCAGTTCATGGCCAACAGCCATATGGGGTTTCCACTATGACCAGCTATATCTGATAATCAATAAAGTTTAAATGAGATAAAATAGGGTAGCTGTTAATGGTAATCAAATTTAGAAAGTTTTTTTAAAGATGTATAATTTTGATTATTTGAGAAGAGAATTCTATGAAAATAATTGAATCAATGCTCACAGTAACTTAATTTAAACTTTTGATGAAGATTTCAGAGGTGAAAAATTCTAACATTCCAAACTGATGCTGAAGCACCAATTACGTGCCAGAACCTATGGTAGGCACTTGGCCTCTTACCTCATTGAATCTATAAAACAAATCCTAAGAGGCAATTATCATTACCACTCATTTGAAGGTGAAGAAGTTGAGCAACCCATCTAAATATACACAGAATGCTGTTTATTTGGAAGGAAAACTCTATCTGCCTTCAAAATAAATTGTTTCTGTACACCATTCTGGTTAATAATGCAAGAATAGTCAAAATATAGTATGATACGTAGAGAATATTCTATAATAGCAAGTAGAGAGTTTGTTGCAGGAGCAGAAAAGACCCCTAAGACTGAATCCCCAACTCACTAGTAACCATCAACTCGGGCACTGAACCTGATACCAACAGAAAAGAGCCCTGCAGTCATCAAACAGGACTAAATATCACTGGACTCCTTCCTGGTGACACTGGACTCCTGGCCAAGGTGGCGACTGAATCATGCTTCTTGAGAATTCTGCCAGTAAAAGCATGTCTAAATGCATGTGTCTTTATATTCTGGCACCCCATTATAATATAGGTCTGTACCCATTCCTGTTGTGGTCCAGTCTCAATGTATGGGCCCTACATCTGCCTATATATATATATATATATATATGGTGTGCTATTCTATATAGAAATACAGATATATATAGTATGCTATTCACTAGTTGACATCAAGATGTAATAAATTATATATAATAAATAATATATAATAAATAACGTAAATTATGTGTACACACACATACTTACACAGTTTAACTGGGGGATGGGCTATTTCACTGCATTCTAAGGCTGTCCCATTGTCACCCCAGCCTCCATTCTTCTCCTCCAATCATACTAACAACTACTACAGATTAATCTTCAACAGATTATTGTTTTAGGGTAAATATCATGACTTCTTTTCTTTTAAAGATTTTATTTAGCTGACAGAGAGAGAGAGCGAGCGAGCACATGCAGGGGGAGCAGCAAAGGGAGAAGCAGGTTCCTGGCTGAGCAAGGAACACAGTGCAGGACTCATCCCAGGACCCTGGGATCATGACCTGAGCAAAGGCAGATGCTAAACTGACTGAGCCACCCAGATGCCCATGACTTCTTTATGTATGTTTCCCATAGAAAATAGAGCTCTGTCATGAGCAATTTGTTTAGTACATGTTTTTAGAACAAAATTAAAGATTTTCATTCTAGAATATGAAGTTATCATATCTATGTGATCGTGAAAATTTAAAATTGAGAACTTCTATATAGACCATTTAGTACAATTTTCATACTTTATGATCATGGAAAACTGAAATTTAACTGATTTGTACAAGATCACAGAACCAGGTAGTGGCAGAGCTAATTCTGTAAATAAATATTAAGCAAGTACCTGCTATGTTACAAGAACTGGAATTATAATGAAGGTCTTCCATTACCTAACTCAGTACTGTGTTCAAAATACCTTGGAACCAGTTTTTAATTACTCTTACTATAATATAAGCTACATGAGATTTTGTTCTGTTCACTTCTGTATCACCAGCAAATTGAGCATTATCTGGTATCTGAATATTTGATGAATATTTGAAAATAGGTTAATGTGCCATCAATTTTCAACTACGTAAATACCATTTAATGATCTACCAGTTCCTTAAAACTTTTATCAGTTCTGCTTTGTCGAAGATTAGTTAACATAGAGTTGAGGGTTCATTTCTGGGCTCTCTATTCTGTTCCATTGATCTATGTGTCTGTTTTTGTGCCAGTACCATACTATCTTGATGATTATAGCTTTGTAATAGAGCTGGAAGTCCGGAATTGTGATGCCACCAGCTTTGCTTTTCTTTTTCAACATTCCTCTGGCTATTTGGGGTCTTTTCTGGTTCCATACAAATTTTAGGATTATTTGTTCCATTTCTTTGAAAAAAGTGGATGGTATTTTGATAGGGATTGCATTAAATGTGTAGATTGCTCTAGGTTGCATTGACATCTTCATAATATTTGTTCTTCCAATCCATGAGCATGGAACTTTTTTCCATTTCTTTGTGTCTCCCTCAATTTCTTTCATGAGTATTTTATAGTTTTCTGAGTACAGATTCTTTGCCTCTTTGATTAGATTTATTCCTAGGTATCTTATGGTTTTGGGTGCAATTGTAAATGGGATCGACTCCTTACTTTCTCTTTCTTCTGTCTTGTTGTTAGTGTATAGGAATGCCACTGATTTCTGTGCATTGATTTTATATCCTGCCACTTGCCTGAATTCCTGTATGAGTTCTAGCAGTTTTGGGGTGGAGTCTTTTGGGTTTTCCACATAAAGTATCATATCATCTGCAAAGAGTGAGAGTTTGACTTCTTCTTGGCCAATTCGGATGCCCTTTATTTCTTTTTGTTGTCTGATTGCTGTGGCTAGGACTTCTAATACTATGTTGAATAGCAGTGGTGATAGTGGACATCCCTGCCGTGTTCCTGACCTTAGGGGGAAAGCTCTCAGTTTTTTCCCATTGAGAATGATATTCGCTGTGGGTTTTTCATAGATGGCCTTTATGATATTGAGGTATGTACCCTCTATCCCTATACTCTGAAGAGTTTTGATCAAGAAAGGATGCTGTACTTTGTCAAATGCTTTTTCTGCATCTATTGAGAGGATCATATGGTTCTTGTTCTTTCTTTTATTAATGTGTTGTATCACATTGATTGATTTGTGGATGTTGAACCAACCTTGCAGCCCAGGGATAAATCCCACTTGGTCATGGTGAATAATCCTTTTAATGTACTATTGGATCCTACTGGCTAGTATTTTTGTGAGAATTTTTGCATCCATGCCAAAGAACAAATGATCCAATCAAGAAATGGGCAGAAGACATGAACAGACATTTTTCCAAAGAAGACACCCAAATGGCCAACAGACACATGAAAAAGTGCTCAACATCGCTCAGCATCAGGGAAATCCAAATCAAAACCTCAATGAGATTTTGAGGTTTGAGGTTTGAAACCACCTCACACCAGTCAGAAAAGCTAAAATTACCAAGTCAGGAAATGACAGATTTTGGCAGGGATGCAGAGAAAGAGGAACCCTCCTACACTGTTGGTGGGAATGCAAGCTGGTGCAACCACTCTGGAAAACAGTATGGAGGTTCCTCAAAAAGTTGCAAATAGAGCTACCATATGACCCAGCAATTGCACTACTGGGTATTTACCCCAAAGATACAAATGTAGGGACCCAAAGGGGTACATGCACCCCAATGTTTATAGCAGCAATGTCCACAATAGCCAAACTGTGGAAAGAGCCAAGATGTCCATTGACAGATGAATGGATAAAGAAGATGTGGTATATATATACAATGGAATATTATGCAGCCATCAAAAGGAATGAAATCTTGCCATTTGCAATGATGTGGATGGAACTGGAGGGTATTATGCTGAGCGAAATAAGTCAGTCAGAGAAAGACATGTATCATATGATCTCACTGATATGAGGAATCCTTAATCTCAGGAAACAAACTGAGGGTTGCTGGAGTGGTGGGGGGAGGGAGAGATGGGGTGGCTGGGTGATAGACATTGGGGAGGGTATGTGCTATGGTGAGCCCTGTGAATTGTGTGAGACTAGTGAATCACAGACCTGTACCTCTGAAACAAATAATATATGTTAAAAAAAAAAAAAAAGATAGTAGGAAGGGAAAAATGAAGGGAGGGAAATTGGAGGGGGAGACGAACCATGAGAGACTATGGACTCTGAGAAACAAACTGAGGGTTCTAGAGGGGAGGGGACTGGGGGGATGGGTTAGCCTGGTGATGGGTATTAAAGAGGGCATGTACTGCATGGAGCACTGGGTGTTATACGCAAACAATGAATCATGGAACACTACATCAAAAACTAATGATGTAATGTATGGTGATTAACGTAACATAATAAAATAAAATAAAACTTTATCAGTTCATCTTTGGGAATGTCAGTGACTACAATTCAAAGACTGTAGAATTCTGATCATGAATGTTTGTCTTTCTCATAAAAATGGCATATATATGGAGAGAAGAGTTTCAAGTATATGTGCTTTGTGATTGCATTCATATAAGCAAGAGTTTGTTCCTCTCTTCAAAACATTTTCATGTTTGGGGTGGAATTTTTCGCATTTCTTCCCTTGTTCGGGCACAGTGCAAACACAGCCAGAATCTATAATTGGCCAGGCTATTGCTGAGCCCTCACTTACCCAATGGAATATCAGCTTTATGAAAGCAGGTTTGCTTTTCATGTTCACAGCCGTGTGTTGAGTTTTCTAAAATGAGGCTCTTGCAAGCCATTATCAATGAGAAATAATAAAAGGCTAGTGGAGACCAGGTTTGCATTGCTTCTTTTTAAGGCTTTTTACAAAGGTATACTTGGGAATGCTGTTTTTCAAAATCCTGTCCTGACAAGTTAAGTACTAGCAGTTCTCTGTTGAAAGAAAGATCTTTCATCTTTTTTTTTTTTTCTTTTTCTTTTTAGGAAAGTTTCCTCCCTCTGAGATAGCCACCTTTGGTCTATAAAACACATATTGTATGGCAGGCAGAAATTCACAGATTCACTCCCCACCACCACCCTTTATTCTGAACATAGGAAAATTGTTAGCTACACATACTCCTTGAGTCTGAAGACAAGACACATTTCTTTATGTTTAGTAATATTTATTCATCACTCACAAACATTTCCTGAGTGCCTAATATCTGCAAAGGGTGGTTACACAGGAGTCTAGAAGGTGGAATCAACCCTTAAAATTATGATATATGTACAGTGGAGATGACTTTTACTGCCTGCTTTCTACATTCCAAACCCTGATTGAACCCCTGATATTATATAATTTCATATTCCAAACACCCCCAGAAATTGGGCATTAAGATTCTTATTCTTAAAAAGAGCTAAGTAAGACTCCGTGAGATTAAAAAGCTTTCCAAAGGTCACATAGATAAAAGACCATATACACTGATTTCAAACTGGTCTTCTTGCCCACAATCCTCATGCATATTTCTGCTCTAACAGATTATTCCAACTTGAGCAGAACTTTAGAGGCGGATACACAGACACCACAGACCAACAGCCTCCAAGGGACTGCTGGATTACCTTCTAAAGTAAAAGTGCAAAGAAACTTTCCAAATCAAATGTATGAAATAAATTAAATGTGCAAATAAAGTAAACTACACAATTAGATAATTAAAATAAATTCTTTTTCATTAATAAAGTATACATTTATAAATTATTAATATGATGAAAATTGTTTAATTGGTCCTGATAATTAAACTCCATGGATTTAAAGATTTGACTGGGCAAGATGTTAGACGCACTGATGAGAAAGAGAACGGTGCCTGAGAACTACAGCCGAGCCACCTCCAGGCCCCCGTCTTCTGATCTGTAAAGCAAAGAAGAAGCACGCTTTCTCGGTGGTTTTCAAACTGGGCACCTCAGAGCCCCACCTTCTAGGTACCTTGGAGGCCCAGGAGGTAACCAAATGACACAGTCCTAGGAGCCCGCCCTTCTCATTGCTCCACCCCATCACACACCTGCAGACAAAACAGCTGCACTTTTATCAGTTTTATATAGTGGATTTCTGCTCAGGATTGTCTTAAAGAAAATACCCCAACTTCTCACAATAAATTTTTAAAAATCAAGCCTGATAGCCACTTGACTCTAAGTTTTAGAGTCGAAGGCCTCTTCTGAGTCTATAATTCTAAGGCCCATAGAAGTAGTAAAATGTGTCTGGTGCAGCAATCACAAATTCATATGCCATCAGGGGCCGACAGGACCAATAAACTTATAAAAAATAAAAACAAACAAAAAACCTGGTTTGAGACAATAGAGGTGATGCTATTTTGTGGCAAATGAGAGTGTATGCCCTACCTTAAAAAAAAATTAAACTTCAGATTTTTTTCCATCTTTAATACTGTGCTGACAAACAAGCATGTACCTCTAAACATGCGATATCCAATCTAGAAACCACTAGAATGAGAAGCTGTCCCACAAGAACTCTGGGTTAGAGAAACTGTGAAGGGAAAGATTATGTCTGTATTGACCACCTAGGTTTGAATGGGCATCATTATTATCTCATTCAAGAAGAACCCAATGAAGATCTAAAATTCAACTATGGTTTGTGAATCTCATGCCCAAATGTCCACACTGGGGGAAGCTTAGAACACAGATCAAACACAAACATGTGGGAAACTTAGGACCCTTCATTTGCCTTCAATTTCCTCATTTGTAAAATGGAGTCTAATGATGCCCAGCTACCTACCATTACCGTTGTCCAGCCTATTGGATCTCTCTGCCCCATTGTGATCCTGTGTAGGTTATTTTCAAATAATAGGTCGTAGACTCTCCACATTGTCTTTTGCTAGGATGAAGTACGTGCATGTGACACCCACACGCATGCACACACATACACACACACACAGGCATGAAGTGGATATGGTGAGACTTAATTCCTGTGGTTCATTGTTCAGTACATCAAAGGGAGCCTGCCAGCCACTTCTCTGTGAATGCACTAGTCTCCGAGCAGGGTCAAGAAGAGCCTTCTTCCTCTGGCTCTCAGCATTAGCTGTCTTATGTTTGACACCTCGTGCTGAGAGGACTTACTTGGCTGGAAGCTCTGCACTAACTCAGCTCGGTCTGATGAGCCACTTGGAAGAACCAAGTTGAGGCTGTCTTGAAACTGCAAAAAGAGCCAGAGGGTCAGTGTAGTCAGTTTGTAAAGAATCAACCAGGCTAATGAAGGGGCCAGGAAAGTCCAACTCACTAGTGTAAAGCTGTCTTTTGATGCTGCAGGGAGAAGGAATTAGCACGTTTATTTTACAACAAATGTGCTTAGAAGCTCTGAATCTAATTTCTTCTCCATTCCATTTTATTCCACCTTGGAATGGCAGAAGTTTGCCCAGAGCACCAAAGGATAGGTAGGATTATCCCAAGATATTAAAGCAGAATAGCCTTCGAGGAATAAGGAAACTGGGAGCGAAGTTGTGACAAGAGTGTCAAAAGCATGTTTGAGAAGAAGGGTCTATGCGGGAAGGGTCAGAAAATACATCTCTTACTATTGTTTACTCTGAGAGCATAATGATACTTACAACACACTGATTAAATTAGAAACTGTGAGGAAACTGAGTCACAGTACTCTTGTTCATACTAAGTGCTTAATAAATGTTGGTTGTAATTTGTTCTCAGTACTACTATTATTGGAAGAAAAAGCCTTCGTAACACACTAACAAAATTAATGTTTTACAAAGCTTATCATGTGACTATGCAGAGTGCTTGACGTACATTAAACTGTTTAATCCACATATAAGGTGGATACTAGGTCAAATGAAGAAACCAAGGTAGAGAGGTGAAATAACATGCCCCAGATTATCCAATTGGTAAATGGGTAGTGAGACTTCAAACCAAGGCAATGTGCTCCTGAATGCATGTTTTGGTCACTGGGCCTTACTGTCTCTCCAGATCTTTAGTGGCCAGGAGTGCCACAGGAAGAAGTATCAGTCTCATTCTTCCTCCCATAAGAAGCTATTTATGGTTTTGAGGGAATTGAAATGGTCAGACCATGCCAAAGTGGAAGAAGTACTGGAGAGCAGAAAAACTACAGGTTCCAGAATCTTTCAGGAGGTTACTGAACGGCAAGAAAAGGCACTGATACAAGGCAGTGATGAGATGGAAACAGAAGAGAGACACAACAGAACCACTGCAACTGATGGGAGGAGTGAGAGACAGAGGAGAATCTCAGCTCTGAAGCTTGGACTCGGTGCAAAGAGAAGGACGTGGAACTGTGGTTTCCATGCCCCCAAGAAGAACTGGGGAAATAATCAGGATTAAAGAGAATACATTTAGGTGCTGTGGAAGTCCTAAAAGGGGACCATGTAGTGAAATGAAAATGCTGAGTAAAAAGTAATTATCACTTTTTAAAAAAGTGATCTGAGGATCAGCACTTCTTTTCAACTCTATGGGGGAGGAGGCTATAGCTAATCAATTAAGGCAAAAAAACCCAACAAAACCCCAAAGGCATAAGGATTAGAAATGATAAAATAAAACTGTCACTTTTCACAAATGATATGACTGTAATTTATAGACAGACTATTAAAACAAGTGAATGTTAAAAAACTAAGTGGATATAGCAAAGTGGTTGGATATAAGGTCAATATGTAAAAATCATATAGTAACAAAAATAGAAAAGTGAATTTGTAAATATCATTCATAATTGCTTCAAAAATATTAAATACCTAAAGATAAATCTAATGAAAGATGTATAAGATTGCCACACTAAAAATAGTATTGAGAGAAATTAAAGAAAATATAAAGAAATTACAGATAAGCAATGTTCATGGACTAGAACACTCAGTATTATTAAGATATTAATTCTCAATAAATCTATGAATTGATTCTAATCCCAATTAAAATCCCTGGTGTGTGTGTGAGAGAGAGAGAGAGAATGTGTGTGTGTGTGTGTGTGTGTGGAAATAGACAAAGAACAGTACTAGAAGATTTATCAATTTACCAGAACTGGAAGATTTAGCATATCAAAATTATGATGCAGTAATTAAAACAATGCCATATTGGTACAAAATTAAACAAATAAACCAGTGGAATAGAATATCAAAAAACAGGCCCACACATAATCATTTGTTTTCTGAGCATGTTTATACAGTTCAGTGGGGAAAGAAGAACCAATAATTCATGCTGGGTCACTTAGATATTCATAAAGGAAAAAAATTAATTTTAACTTCTACCTCACACCATAACAAAAGTTGATTCCAAATAGAGTGTAGGCATCCATATACATGAATAAAAAAATCAATAAACTTTTAGTAAAACCATATGAGAAAAACTTCATTACTTTGGGAAAGGCATATATTACTTTAAAAAGACTCCAAAATTCTTAATCATAAAGGGGAAAAAAGATAAATTGTTACCCCATTAAAATAAGAAGTTTGGTTCATCAAAAGATAACACGTGACTGTGACAAGGCAAGCCACAGATTGAAGAAAATATTTATAGTATATATGTAATGGATTGAAGAATATATCTCAAAAATATAGTCCAAATCCTAACCCCTGATACTGTGAACATAATGTTATTTGGAAATAGGATCTTGGAAGATAAAATTAAATTAAGGATCTTGAGATGAGATCATCCTGGATTTAGGATCCAGTATCCAAAGCCCCTTACTGGATCTACGACCGGTGTCCACATAGGAGAAGGGAGAGGGAGATTCGAGACAAAGACACACAGGGCAGAAGACCATGGGAAGGTTCATGTGCAGATGGAGGCAGAGATTGGAGTCATGCAGCCCCAGGCCAAGGAATGCATCCAGTGACCAGAAACTGGGCAAGGAAGGAACCCCCCCCTAGAGCCTCCAAAGGGAGAACAGCCCTGATGATACTTTGACTGCAGATGTCTGACCTCTACTACTGAGAGAATAACTTTCTGTTGTTTTAAGCCACCAAATTTGTGTAATTTGTTACAGCAGCCCTGTTACAACACAACTTGCAACTTGCAAAGGACTTGTATTCAAAAATACATGTTCTTTAGATGTATCATTAAGAGACAACCAACCATTAGAAAAATGGGCAAAATACTTGAACAAGAAATTCACCTAAGGTGGTATTCAAGTGGCCAGTAAATATATAAAAAGATGCTCAAATGGGGTGTCTGAGTGGCTCAGTAGGTTAAGCATCTGACTCTTGATTTCAGCTCAGGTCATGATCTCAGGGTTGTGAGATCGACCCACGCTCTCGGGCTCCACGCTCAGCAGGGAGTCTCCTTGGGATTCTCTCTCTCCCTCTGCCCCTCCCTCGCTAACACACTCAAGCTCTCTCTCTCTCTCAAATAAATAAATAAATCTTAAAAAAAAAAAGATGCTCAACTTCTTTTGTCAATGGAAAAATTAAAATTACAATCAAAATGTGATAAAACTATACTGGACCAGAATGGCACAAATTAAAAAGATAGGCAAGACGGGGCACCTGGGTGGCTCAGTCGTTAAGCGTTCAGCTCAGGTCATGATCCCAGGGTCCTGGGATCGAGCCCCACATCGGGCTCCCTCTCTGCAGGAAGCCTACTTCTCACTCTCCCACTCCCCCTGCTTGTGTTCCCTCTCTCGCTGTCTCTCTCTCTCTAATAAAATCTTAAAAAAAAAAAAAAGATAGGCAAGAGAAATGCTGAATACATACTTTATCACTCGGCAATTCCTCTCTACTAAGCATTTTACATCAATTCTCAGTCTATCCTCACAGTAATCCTGTGAGGCATAAACATCCATTTTACAGATATGGATAAAGGGGGTTCAGATGATGTAAAACAATTTACCCAAGGTGTAGGACTCATGCCCAAGTCTGTCTCACTCTACCTTGCCTGTACTGTACACAAGATTCTTTCTCAGAGAACACATGAGATATTTGGGACTGTAGATCTGGAGAAAGTAAAGAGTTCCAGAGGTGGAAGAAGCAAAATCAGAAAAACACACAGTATATGAAGTGAGAATAAAAATTATAACTTCTTTTTACTGGAGGAAATCTCTAGAGTCATATTGCCCAATGCCCAAAAGACTCACATCACTCACACAGCTAACTAGCAGAAAAGCTAGGATAAATTCCAGATCCTCTGGTTCCCAGCCCCATGTGTTTCCTTTCTCCCTATACAGTCTCCCAATCCCCATTCTTCCCAACACCTATACCTTGATTAAATACCTACTCACACAGAATTGTCATAAAAGTTTCCCCTTGCATTCATCAAAATAGACAAAGCAAGCAAGATGACAGGAAACCAGTGTTTCAATTCCTTTAGCCACTCTAAAAATCAAATTTGATAGATTATATGTAATGGTGATTGCTTGCTTGTTAACCAGTAGCTGTTATATTATAATAATTATAATAATTCAATCTGACCAAAGGGCCTTATTCGTCCTTACCCAGGATGCCTCTATCTGTTGTACATGTTTCCTCATAACAAGTAATTTCTCTGGATCTCAGAGAGCTTTTAAAACATCACACTACTCTGAGGCATTTTCATTGCATTTCTGTGGACTATTTAAATCTCTTCTAAGTTTGTCATAAATTGAGGTGATCCAACAGTTCCAACTAGGAGGATAAAGTCTAGCCCAGTGGGGGAGCCATTAAACTCCTTGCAAGTCAGCAAAAGCAAAAGTGACAGCCTGGTAGCAATTTAAAATTACTCTGAGACCACAACTGCCAATTAAAATAGACTTTCATGGTAACAGATGAACATCTGGTATCTTCCATTTGGAAAGAAAAATTAAAAAGAGTTTACATTTCTTCGTAATGAAAAACTTAGATATAAGCCCGTAATGTTTTAGTTTGGGCTTTGCTTAAATTATATACTTTCATTATGCCTGCCAACAGTACAATGTTTCTTTCTTTTTTTTTTTTTTAATAGCCACAAAATGTTCGTACCAAAACAAACTAGGCAAAAGTCAGAATTCATGATTCATTCACTGTCATTCTAAAAGCTGCACATTATCCTCCTCTCATCCCCTGCAAAAATAGATTTGGAGGAGATTATCCTAAAGATGCTATTTTGATGAAATATACGTGATCTGAATTCTGCCAAGGCATTCCTGGAAAAGGACTCTCAGAACGGAGATGAAGAAAGAGAGAGAGAGAGAGGAAAGGAAATAGGGACGGAACAAGAGGAGGGTAGAGAAGGAGAAAGGGAAGGGAAAAAGGAGAGAGGGAGGAGAAGATACACTTACACGTGCATGTGCACATGCACGCATGTGCGTGCGCACACACACATACATGCACAATCTAGACTCCTAGTGATTGAAGCTTGATCCTTACTTTATGCTCATAACCCCTTATATATATATATGATCAAGTTTTTTAACCTATAGATTCTTTAATAAGTTGTATTTGATTAGAGGAAACCATACCAAGCATTTTAAGGTGAGGATTCCAGGATAACTCATATTCCATTTAGAGAAATATGTCTAGGTTCAAATGTTACATCTTTTGAGAAATCTGCTGTTACTATCTCAATTCATCCATGACATCTACTTCCTAGAATACCCATTTATGCCTCCATGGTAGTAATGATTACTGAATCATATTGCTTATTGCCATGTGTTCCTAAATAAGCTTTGACACATTTCTTTCTACTTCTTATCCATGACCCAAACTAGTATGTAACACCAAAATGACATCAAATAAAATTTTGATGACTAAATGAGTAAATGCTATCATGAAAATACAGTGGAAATATTATCTGGAAGTGAACCTCAGTCATTTCTGCCAGTCAGTTACTGGTTGATTTCTTTGATTTTACATGTAAAACTCAATCTCTCCTCATGCTCAAAAACCTATGTGTTTCAGATTATAATAATGTTGTTTGGTGACAGATGGTGACTGCATTTATGGTAGTGAGCACTCAGTAATATACAGAATGGTTGAATCATGTTGTACATCTAAAACTAATATAACACTGTATGTTAATTATTTTTCCATTTTTCCATTTCTTTAATAATGTGTGGCCTAGATAAGTTCAGTAGTACTAGTAGGAGGTAGTATTCGCACACTCTTTCCACACATGTAATGTACAATGTACTCCTCTAGAGAAGCTAGACTTTACCCACCTTAGGTAGTGACAATCCCCCCTATATGTTTTGCTCATCATCTGGTCAAAAACAGTTGCTGATGTCATTTCCTTCCCAGACACACAATCCATCTGTCTTTATTTTGTTCAATAAGCTCAACCTTTCTTTGCACTGATTCTAGAGCCTGTGTTGAGATGAGGAGACAAGGTCTGGGAACCAGAGGAAGGAAAGGCAGCCAAGAGAAAAGCAAAACTTTTGTGTGATGTGAAATTCCTAGTGGCTAGCGCTGTGCATCCAGTCGATGAAGTAAATTAAATAACATCACCCCTATCTTTGTGTATGGTGATATTAAAATATGGAGAGAGTAGGTAATTTTTCTACACATGAAGGTCTCAAAGATCTGTCCTTCAGTTGAGGGAAAATAAGTATGAATACGTATCTGCTTCTATTGGACCTTAAGCTCCTTGAAATCAGGGGCCATATCTCATTTACTGTGTATCAAATCACATCAGTTCGTCCATTCATGATTGTTAAATGAATGAGAAAAATGTGCCCAGCACAGGACTTCCCTAAGCTGTCCCACCTATAAACTTTACCTTCCCATCACGTCCTCCAAGGAAAATGTAGAATTATGATGTCAACAGGTATGGTCATATATTATCAATTTCCCCACTTTCTAGATAGAAAGCTGAAGACCAGAGAATTTATGCAACCTGCCCGGTGTCACACAGCTAGTAAATGGCAAAGAGAAGATTCAAACACCAGCTCTATATAAACTCCATAATCCATGCTCTAACCATTATACTTTCTTCTATTTATCATCTGAACCACTCATGCAAGACATTTATAGGGCCTAAAATTACATACCCAACATAGATATACCCTAACCTTAGGAATATACTTTATCCACAGAGTTGAAATTTAATTCATTATACTCTACTCATTGGTGGTTATCCAACAAAATACTGGAGAAAAATTAATCCAATCTCTTTGCTTTACCCATACAGAAATAAGGTTCCTGAAAGAGCAAATGATTTCCTCAAGTCTTTCCAGCAAGTGGTGCTAGAAATAAAATTAGAGCCTAGTGTCTGTCAACAAGTTTATTCCTCATTCTGCTGCACTATCTGCCTCTCTTAATTAATTGCTGCTTCTATTATTATTTTGTCAATATCAGAATGGCCTTTGATTTAATCATTCAACAAAGCTTTTATAGTACCTTCTATGCCAGTCCGTGGGATCGCTTTTAGGGGAGGCAGAGATAAGACATATTCCCATTTTGTACTTAGCAAGCCCCCCATCAATGGAAAAGAGGTCAGCCTTTGTGAGTTGGACAAAACATATGCACACTCGCTTCTTGGTATTTAAAGAACTTCCCATTCATGATTCTGTCTCTTGCCTCCTGCCCATTGCCTTCCTTTTTATTCTCTCTGGCCAGAGTGATTAGGTTATGAAGCCGAGCTAATCCCGTTAGTGCCGGGATGACTTTTCTCACACTTGTATGTCCCATAGCTCTTAGAAAGTCAGAAGGAATTACTGGGCATTGGATTCACCTTGCCAGAAAGATGACAAACGGGGGGAGGGAGGAAATGAAAGCGTGGATGCCCAGCTGACCTGTTCTTTAACCTCTCCCTCTGGAAGCCATTCTTCCCTCTGTGTGTGTCGGTGCGGGCCAGAGGCATATGCCCTTGAGATACAAAGAGAGCAAAGTTGACGTCAGCTGTTTCTTCCTGAGCAAACATTCCACTAATTCCACAGCCAGACAGCTTGCAAAATTGCCTTTGTAGGACTGCTGAGGTCTCCTTTCCCGTCAAGTTCACTTTGTATTCATTCAGCAAAGATGCATCTACCACAGAGTGCACCAGGAGACGCGGTGTCAGAGTCGTGGTGAGCCCACTTCATGGATGATTAGCATTCTCTGACCCAGCCACCATTTTCAATCACTTGCAACTACAGACTTCTGGCTGCAGCAATTACTTCCATCCTTCAAAACCTTCTCCTTCTCAACAACATCAGAGTGACTTTGTTAAAGCAACCTGCTTCAAATGGTGCCTTGCTTGGAGCAGCTCTCTTTGACCATGGTCTCTATCAAAATACACATATCCTAAATATACTCCCCAGAAATCTGAGTTCTGTGCATACCAGCATATCCCCAATTAAGAATCATTGAATGAGATAAGTGACCCCTTGTCTAAAGCAGAATTCGCAAAATTAATTCACTTGATTTTTACTGAGCATCTACTGTGTTCCCGGCATTGTGTTAGACCAGGGCTCCTCAAAGTACAGTTTGGCAGTGTCAGCAATACCCGGTCCTTGCTAGAAATGTAAGTTCTCTGGCATCACCCCAGACCTACTGAATCAGAACCTCCAGGAGTAGAGGTCCAAGAGTGTGTTTTAATGGGCCCTGCAAGTGATTCATATCAGTGTTTGAGAAGCACTGTGGTAAACTATATATAGCTCAATGCCAGTGGGAAGGCTATCTGGCCCCTGAGATGTCAATATAACTGTTGAAACCTGGATTCCATGGCCTGGGTGTGCTAGTTTGCTAGAGTTACCAGAATAATCAGACCAGGTGGCTTAAAGAACAGAAATTTACTATCTCACAGTTCTGGAGGCTGGAATTCCAAGATTAAAATGTCAGCAAGGTAGACTCCTTCTGACAACAGCAAGGGAAAAATCTTTCATAGTTCTCTCTCCTTGGTTTGTAGATGATTGTCTTCTCCCTGTTTCTCTTCAAATCATCTTCCCTCTATGTATATTGCTATTCAAATTTCCTCTTTCTGTAAGGACACGGGTCATATCGGATTAGGGCCCACTCACTCTAATGACTCCATTTTTACTTGATTATCTCTGTAATCAAGTAAGGTCACATGCTGAAATACTGGAAGTTGTATGACTTCAACATATGAATTTGGGGAGCAGGGGTTGGAGTGCAATTTAACCCATAGCCCTGGAGTATTCCCTAAGTTTAAGCATTACTTTACAAATAGTCAGCATTGGGCTAACACTGTGGCTTTTGCTCTCACACACAGCCAAGTCACCCTGGGTAGGATACTAATCCCTCTCTTTGGCTCCCATGTGAACTCTAATAATGCCAAGTTTTTGGTGAGTTTTAGTAGATTTTACTGTATCCTCAAGGTGATTGTCATGGGGAGAGAAGTATTGCTTGTGGCTTAGCATCTGCCCCCTACTTTCCTCTCCTCGCTCCTTCTTCCGTTCTTGACCCAACTTTTTAAGCACAAACTCTTTGCCTGCTGCTGTGCTAACTACCAGTGACTCAAAAATGGGAGAGAAACCACCATGATCCCTCTCATGTACATTGAGAGGCTGACTTTAATGTTCTCACCCCCAATTTAAGATAACATGTTTAAAATTAGTATAACATTTGCTTCTGATTTGCTTTAAAACTCTTGGTACAGACATTGTTAACTATGCCACTCATTTCAAAAACCACATTCTTCCTGATGCAAATGGTTTGTGGCCTTCTGGCTTTCGGATGCTCAAATGTTGTGAATGATCATGAGTTTCTTTATGAGTAGCTGAAATGTAAATCACATATTCTATCACAGCTCTATTAATCTTTACTGTTAGGGGCTGACTTTTATCTTCCTTCTATGGACCTTGTCTCTTATTCCTAGTTCATTAGATGCATTGTCAATGTTAATATCAACTTTTGGGGAGGCGGGGATTGCGATTTAAAAACCCCATAGAGCACATTAAATACTTATTCATTTATTAACCAAGCAGCATCTCATATCAAGCATAACACTTCAAACTTCAAATGCCCCAAAAGAACTCATGTCACCCCCTACAACCCCATCCCCATCCTTGCCTTTCCCAATAAATGGCACCATCATCCTCCAGGCATTAGTACCAACTTCTCACCTTTTCTTCATGCCCACATCCAATCCATCAGCAAATATGTCTAATATTACCTCAAAAATAGATCCTAAGTAGGGTCACTTCTCCCAGCCTCCACTTCTACCATAGTCTTGGTCGCCACATTTATTGACCGTATATCTGAAATATCCTCCTGGCTGTTCCATTTCAACTCTCAATCCCCACCTTTCCATTTAAATCGCAACTGCCGAAGTGGTCTTTTTAAAACTTAAAACATATCACTTCTCTAGGTAAAACCTTCCAATGCTTTCTTAGTGTATTTCAAATAAAATCCAAACCTTGATTTATAAAACCATGCACAACATTTCCCATTCTGACTTCATCTTGTGCAATGCTCATTAGGCCGATACAGTGGCCTAATTCCTCAACAAGGAATGTCACCTTTACTCATCACTATAGTGCTTTGGCACAGTGGTTGGTAGAGAGAACACTAGGGATGAGGATTTAATAAAATTAAAGAATTTTCCCAAGTGGGCATGGCTAGTAAGTTCTACAACTAAGACTCATACCCAGTTTTTGGTACATATTACATGTCAGACACTGGGCCAAGTCCTTTAGACATATTTACTTATTTGGTAGTTATATCGGCTCTGTGAGGTATTACCACCTTCATGTGATGGATAAGGAAACTGAGATTCAAAAAAGTTTAGTAACTAGCTTATGGTCACACAGCCAGTAAATGGGAGACCTGGGATTTGAACCCAGGCAGGGGGCTCCTAGTTCACGCTGCTATCACTCTACATACTATCCCTGTGTCTTACTACCGCTTGGATTCTCTACACTCCAGCCTCCTTATATTTAAAGTGCAGTTAAGCTACCTACCTACCTTACAAAGTTGTTTAAGGATTAAAGGAATGAAGTATACATGAAATTCAAAAAAATTAAAAACAAGTTCCATTTAACTTGTTAAATGGAAACTATAGTTATCACTATAGTGATAGTGAGAGGGAGTCTGGCCCAGGGCTCTCAAGTGTGTGAGATAAAATAAGAAATATAAACTTTCGTGCTTGCCAGTAGATTAAGACAGGGTAAAGGAAATAGAAATAACATCATCAAGAAGATAAATACAGATTCATGAAAAATGCATTGGCATCAATGGCCCTGGGGATACGAGCAGTCAAACTGAAGACACAGATGACGTCAAGTCCAATTTCTTAAATATACTAAAGCCCAAAGCAATTTGGTAGAAGTGAGATCATAATTCCACAATGTTCATTTTCACCTCTTCTGTGTCCTTTCCCACTGCATTCAAGACCCAGCCTTCCCGATACCAACCCAGCAGCCAGAAGAGTGGTGTGATCCCTGGAGGAGGCCACTTGGCAACTGACTCTGACATGGTGCAAAGCCCATGTCCTGCTGTCTTTCACAGTTTTATTTGGAGACGATTCACAGGATGGCTCCTGTGGTTCCTGGGCCAGCCAGGGCACACAAAAGTGGCAATTTGACTTAAAAGAAAATTAATTTTTCTCTCCAAATTGGCAACTACCGTGACCAGTCAGGGTTCCCCACCGCCCCCCATCCCCAGCTGCACTCTGTGAACTACAGAGAGGAAAAGACAAAACTATTTGAACAATTTCTCTCTTTCCCTCAAAAGCTACTGCTTCAGGTGTTAGTAGTGAAAATGAATGAAATATCCATTCTGATGTTTTTTATAGTTGCCAAAGGGTTTCCTCTCTTTGTCTCCCCTGCCCACTCTCTACAGACCACCAGGCTTCTGTCTCTCCCACTCTCCAGGTTCCATCCTATCTCAGGGACTTGAACATGCGTTTCTTCTCCCTGGAACAATATCTGTCCTGCTTGTTATGAGTTGAATTGTGTCCCCCTCCTTCCCAGGCAAATTCATATGTTGAAGTCCTAACCCTCGTACTTAAGAATACAACCTTATTGGAGAGAAGGCAATTACAGACGTAATCAAATTAAAACAAGGTCATTAGGTGGGTCCTAACCCAGTATGACTAATGTCCTTATAAAAGAAGGAAATTTGGACAGAGACAGCACACCCAGAAAAGATGAGATGAAGAGACAGGAGGAAGATGGCCATCTACAAAGCAAGGAATGTCGGCAGCTACCAGAGGCTAGAATCCTGGAACAGACCCTTCCCCAGTGCCTTCCGAAGGAGTAAGGCCCAGCTGACACCTTGATTTTAGACTCCTGGACTTCAGAACTATGACAGAGTAACTCCCAGTTGTTCTAAGTCACCCAGTTGGTGGTACTTTGTTACAGCAGTCCTAGCCAACAAATCTACTGATCTCTGTATAACTATCTTCTTTTAATCCCTTCAGCCTAAGTTTGGCATTCTCTGACCATCCTATCTGGGGTACCTCTGAATGTTCTTATGCCTACACCTCTTTGTTTCCTTCAAAGTGCTAAGCACCAATGGTACCTATTCAACCTAACTCACTAGCTCTCTCCCTCTCTACGTGTGTGTCTGTGTGTGTCTGTGTGTCTGTGTCTGTGTGTGTGCATCTGTGTGTCTGTGTGTAATATAAATCTCATCAGAGAAGGAACTATAATTTTCCTGTTAACATTTATGTTCCAACCATCTGGCATGGCGTCCGGCACATAGTAATTGCTAAAGAAATAAACATATTTAATAAATGGAGAAGAATCTGAAAACAAAAACTCAACAAACGTTTTAAAAAAAAAAAAAAAAGAGCAAATGCAAATCATACCTTCTGAGACATGTCCTACAAGTTTGGTGAGTTTGTCCCACCAGAAGGCAATTTAAAAATATGGCCTCCACAGAAAGCTGCTCCAAACTCTTGATAAAATCCTTCCTTTTCTCTTGCCACTTAGCATCTCAGAAGTTTTTGACTCCTGTTACATTTCACCAGACTGTTGAGTTTGTAGGGAGCCACTCAATATTCATTTGGAGCCTCTGGGAAGTCTTGCGAAGGCAGGCCCTGTAGGCTTCTTCCTTACTAGGTGGGAAAGAATTGATCAAACAAGAGAATGCTTCATAAGATGTCCGGGAGGTGAAGGGAATAGGAGAAAAGCTTGGCTGTGTTATTTGCCAGCCCCTGCTGGCACCTTCATGCCTGGAAAATCAGCATTAGGAAAGAAAAACTTATAAAAGCTGCCTCTCGTTGCCTATAGCTCAAAGGTCAGAATTGAATAAATGCTAATACTGTGCAGAAAATTGCCTCTGAAAAGTTCTCTTCCTAGATCTATATCCATCATGCAAATAGAGTAGTGCCTTATTTTTCCTTCTTAACTCCTAAGGGTTATAGAGGTCTCAATTTCATGCCAACAATGGTGGGAATCTTGATCTTGGACTCCAACTCTGGATCCCACAGTTTAAAAGGCACATGACCAAAACAGGACACAATCAGAGGAAGGTCACAGGTAAGGTTACAGAGACAAAGGTGGAAGGCAGATATAAAACCATGGAATATCATGAGACTGACGGACCTAGTGATACTTATCCTGGAAAATAAAACACATTATAATCTGTGGGATTTGGGAGGAAAGAACTAGGGCGAGGGAGTGTGACAATTAGATTGGACAGAACTTCGGGGTCATCTAAAAAGATCTTATATTGAGATGTACTCTTTGAAAAGAAGTTGAGCTGCCTGTTTAAGAAGAGGCCATTCCCTGGCCTGTTTATAGAGGAGTCTTACGGAGGAGTTGCACAGAGCCTTCTAGCACTCCGTCAGCACTAATCGTGGTGACTTCATACAACTTACCCCAAAGTCCAGCCTGTCTCACTTAACCATCTTTGACCTGGGAGGAAGCACTAATATTTGTAGACCTTATTATTTGTAGAATCCCAAAGATGTCTATCTGAATTGATGAGAGAAATTCAAGGTCTGAGCATCTTGTTCTTTTTACATTAAGATTCACTTGCCCCAAAGACTTCCCATTTAGCATAAAGAAGTGGCTGCTTTATCATGTTTTTCTTTGTCTCTCCTCTAATTACCAATCTCTAGGCAGCCTATGAGGTTCCAAGCAATTCGTTCCTCTTTTCTCTGGCTCCTCATCATCTGCAGGGTAAAACCCAAATTTGGTACATGAAATCTTCCATGATCTGGCATCTGCCTCTCTCTTCAGGCTCATCTGCTCTATTTTCTCCTTCTCCACATACTCTATTACCACTCTGCCAAGATGTCATTTCCTTCCTAAAGCTCCTGGAGCACTCCTGAAGAATCTCTTCTGAGATCCTTGCACAATATGCAGGTTTGCATAATTAACATTTCTGTAATTCTACTTATCACACCATATTCTGAATATCCTATTCCACTGTGTCCTTCTTGGGAAAAGAGCTTGAATTGTTCACATCTAAATGTCCACTATCTAATGTATTACCATGAACAGAGAAGACCCTCAATAAATATTTTAAGTGAATTATATACACCTATAGTATCATGAAATTGAATTTATAGCCAGAGACAATAGTCTTTCTATAAATTCTAGTAAAATGTACAGAGTAGATTTTTTTTTAAATATTGTTTGTAATTTAGTAAATGAATATACTGTCCCTGGCATAAATATTTTGTTCTTCTCAAATTATATTAATACATTTAACTGGAACCATATTGTTCATTCAATAATACCAATATTTTTGTTCACATATTTTGTCTTTCAGCTTTTTTCTCCCCTCCTTGATTTTGCTCTTTCTTTCACCCTTCACTTTCAGCCCATTGCCCATCTCTAATAATAAAGCTAAGCTGTCCTTCACCTTCCCCTGAAGTTTTCCTTTCTATTCTAAGACATTTTTAAAGTAGATATTAGATACCAGAAATAGTGAGCTTTGTGCTGGAGACCAAGAAATTAAGAAAACATGTTTTTCATTTAATGATTTTATCATATGGTGGAAAAAATAAACTAGTGGAGCAATACTAAAATAAAACAAGGTAAGTGTGAAAATAGGGAGTGGTAAGGATAGATAGCTATAGGTGTTCAGAAATGGGGTACCTTCCTTAAAGGAATAGCCTGGAATGCTTCCCAGAGGAGGTGATGCTCAATTCTGTTTTAATATCCTATGATA
Source organism: Neomonachus schauinslandi (assembly GCF_002201575.2). Taxonomy (NCBI): domain Eukaryota; kingdom Metazoa; phylum Chordata; class Mammalia; order Carnivora; family Phocidae; genus Neomonachus; species Neomonachus schauinslandi. The sequence continues at coordinate 33,987,306 of NC_058418.1, read as the reverse complement.
AATGGACTTGCCCAAACCCCAAAACTGGAATCAATATATTCTACAAATGGAAGACTAAGGAAAAGTCAACTTTTATGTCTTGAATGAAAAAATTCCTAAAACACTGGTTATCAAAGTCCTAAGTGACTTCTATTCCTATAAGAGTTGTCTTTTCCATCAAGTCATCTTCATAATGGGTACTAATTGCTGAAGGGCCATACTGATCTTCTGGGAATTCACATCAGCTGTTAGGAATGGCTAGAGAGTGTGAGGGTAGATATGACCATAGACTGATTTCTGTAACTTAAATATCCAATAATTGAAAAATGGCCTAACTAAATAGCAATGTATCCATAAAATGAAACATTCAAAATTCAATAAAAATAATGGCATAGATCTATATTTATTGACTTGGAAATAAGCCCATGACATATATCTCAGTGGAAAGACAGTACACTGTATGTACTGTTTTATTTGGGTGAAATGTTCACAATCATTGATGTGCATAAAGAGACATAGAAAGATATCCAAGTAAAATATTAATCAAAATACATCATTTTTTGCCACATCTCAATATAAGATCTTTGGTCACGTACACCCTGGATGGGGAATTTGTGTTGCTTTTATCTTTCTTCTTTGTACAATTGTGGGTTTATTTGATTTTTTTTTTAATTAGCATGTCATTGGAAGAGCAGCCATAGCATTTAAGAACAGGGCTCCAGAAGACATCCAGATGGCTAAAGACACATGAAAAGATGTTCAACATCACTCAGCATCAGGGAAATACAAATCAAAAATCACAATGAGATACCACCTCACACCTGTCTGAATGACTAAAATTAACAACCCAGGAAACAACAGGTGTTGGGGAGGATGTGGAAAAAGGGGAACCCTTTTGCACTGTTGGTGGGAATGCAAACTGGTGCAGCCACTTTGGAAAACAGTATGGAGGTTCCTCAAAAAGTTAAAAATAGAACTATCCTATGACCCAGCAATTGCACTGCTAGGTATTTATCCAAAGGATACAAACATAGTGATTTGAAGGGGCATCTGCACCCCAATGTTTATAGCAGCAATGTCCACAATAGCCAAAATATGAAAAGAGCCCAAATGTCCATCAACTGATGAATGGATAAAGAAGATGTGGTACATATATACAATGGAATACTACTCAGCCATCAAAAAGAAGGACTGAGAGAGGGCGGAGCAAGATGGCGGAGGAGTAGGAGACCTGGATTTCGTTTGGTCTCAGGAATTCAGCTGGATAGGGATCAAACCATTCTGAACACCTACAAACTCAACAGGAGGTCGAAGAAAAGAAGAGCAACAACTCTCTCATCAGAAAAGCGACCACTTTCTGGAAGGTTTTTTCTGATTTGTTTAGAGTATATTTTCTGGGGACGTTGTTACTCTGCTAGCATTTTGTTCTCTCATTAATCTATTCTCCTCTGCACAAAATGACAAGACGGAAAAAATCACCTCAACAAAAAGAACAAGAGGTAGTACCGACTGCCAGGGACCTACTCAATACGGACATTAGTACAATGTCAGATCTAGAGTTCAGAATCATCACTTTAAAGATACTAGCTGGGCTTGAAAAATATATGGAAGTTATTAGAGAAACCCTTTCTGGAGAAGTAAAAGAACTAAAATCCAACCAAGTAGAAATCAAAAAGGCTATTAATGAGGTGCAATCAAAAATGGGGGCGCTAACTGCTAGAATAAATGAGGCAGAAGAGAGAATCAGTAATATAGAAGATGAAATGATGGAAAATAAAGAAGCTGAGAAAAAGAGAGATAAACAACTACTGGATCACGAGGGCAGAATTCGAGAGATAAGCGATACCATAAGACGAAACAACATTAGAATAATTGGGATCCCAGAAGAAGAAAGAGAGAGAGGGGCAGAAGGTATAATGGGAGCAAATTATAGCAGAGAACTTCCCTAATTTGGGGAAGGAAACAGGCATCAAAATCCAGGAAGCACAGAGAACCCCTCTCAAAATCAATAAAAATAGGTCAACACACCGACATCTAATAGTAAAACTTACGAGTCTCATAGACAAAGAGAAAATCCTGAAAGCAGCTCGGGAGAAGAGATATGTAACCTACAAGGGTAGAAACATTAGATTGGCAACAGACCTATCCACAGAGACCTGGCAGGCCAGAAAGGACTGGCAGGATATATTCAGAGCACTAAACGAGAAAAATATGCAGCCAAGAATACTCTATCCAGCTAGGCTGTCATTGAAAATTGAAGGAGAGATAAAAAGCTTCCAGGACAAACAAAAACTAAAGGAATTTGCAAACACAAAACCAGCCCTACAGGAAATCTTGAAAGGAGTCCTCTAAGCAAAGAGAGACCCCAAAAGCAACATAGACCAGAAAGGAACACAGACAATATACGGTAACAGTCACCTTACAGGCAATACAATGGCACTAAATTCCTATCTTTCAATAGTTACCCTGAATGTAAATGGGCTCAATGCCCCAATCAAAAGACACAGGCTATCAGACTGGATTAAAAAACAAGACCCATCGATATGCTGTCTGCAAGAGACTCATTTTCGACCCAAAGACACCCCCAGATTGAAAGTGAGGGGGTGGAAAACCATTTACCATGCTAATGGACACCAAAAGAAAGCTGGGGTGGCAATCCTTATATCAGACAAATTAGATTTTAAACCAAAGACTGTAATAAGAGATGAGAAAGGACACTATATCATACTTAAAGGATCTATCCAACAAGAAGATCTAACAATTGTAAATATCTATGCCCCTAACATGGGAGCAGCCAATTATATAAGCCAATTAATAACAAAAGCAAAGAAACACATCGACAACAATACAATAATAGTGGGGGACTTTAACACCCCCCTCGCTGAAATGGACAGATCGTCTAAGCAAAAGATCAACAAGGAAATAAAGACTTGAAATGACACACTGGACCAAATGGACTTTACAGACATATTCAGAACATTCCACCCCAAAGCAACGGAATACACATTCTTCTCTAGTGCCCATGGAACATTCTCCAGAATAGATCACATCCTAGGTCATAAATCAGGTCTCAACCAGTACCAAAAGATTGGAATCATTCCCTGCCTATTTTCAGACCACAATGCTTTGAAACTAGAGCTCAATCACAAGACAAAAGTCAGAAAGAACTCAAATACATGGAGGCTAAAGAGCATCCTACTGAAGAACGAATGGGTCAACCAGGAAATTAAAGAAGAATTAAAAAAATACATGGAAACCAATGAAAATGAAAACACAACTATTCAAAATCTTTGGGATGCAGCAAAGGCAGTCCTAAGAGGAAAGTATATAGCAATACAAGCCTTTCTCAAGAAGCAAGAAAGGTTAGTATACAACCTAACCCTACACCTAAAGGAGCTGGAGAAAGAACAGCAAATAAAGCCTAAACCCAGCAGGAGAAGAGAAATAATCAAGATCAGAGCAGAAATCAATGAAATAGAAACTAAAAGAACAGTAGAACAGATCAACGAAACTAGGAGCTGGTTCTTTGAAAGAATTAACAAGATTGATAAACCCCTGGCCAGACTTATCAAAAAGAGAAGAGAAATGACCCACATCAACAAAATCATGAATGAAAGAGGAGAGATCACAACCAACACCAAAGAAATACAAACAATTATAAGAACATATTATGAGCAACTCTATGCCAGCAAATTAAATAACCTGGAAGAAATGGATGCATTTCTAGAGATGTACCAACTACCAAAACTGAACCAGGATGAAATAGAAAACCTGAACAGACCTATAACCACTAAGGAAATTGAAGCAGTCATCAAAAATCTCCCAAAAAACAAAAGCCCAGGGCCAGATGGCTTCCCAGGGGAATTCTACCAAACATTTCAAGAAGAATTAATACCTATTCTTCTGAAACTGTTCCAAAAAATAGAAATGGAAGGAAAACTTCCCAACTCATTTTATGAGGCCAGCATTACCTTGATCCCAAAACCAGACAAAGACCCCATCAAAAAGGAGAATTACAGACCAATATCCCTGATGAACATGGATGCAAAAATTCTCACCAAAATACTAGCCAATAGGATCCAACAGTACATTAAAAGAATTATTCACCATGACCAAGTGGGATTTATCCCTGGGCTGCAAGGTTGGTTCAACATCCGCAAATCAATCAATGTGATACAATACATTAACAAAAGAAAGAACAAGAATCATATGATCCTCTCAATAGATGCAGAAAAAGCATTTGACAAAGTACAGCATCCTTTCTTGATCAAAACTCTTCAGAGTATAGGGATAGAGGGTACATACCTCAATATCATAAAAGCCATCTATGAAAAACCTACAGCGAATATCATTCTCAATGGGGAAAAACTGAGAGCTTTCCCCCTAAGGTCAGGAACGCGGCAGGGATGTCCACTATCACCACTGCTATTCAACATAGTATTGGAAGTCCTAGCCACAGCAATCAGACAACAAAAAGAAATCAAAGGCATCCAAATTGGCAAGGAAGAAGTCAAACTCTCACTCTTTGCAGATGATATGATACTTTATGTGGAAAACCCAAAAGACTCCACCCCAAAACTGCTAGAACTCATACAGGAATTCAGTAAAGTGGCAGGATATAAAATCAATGCACAGAAGTCAGTGGCATTCCTATACACCAACAACAAGACAGAAGAAAGAGAAATTAAGGAGTCGATCCCATTTACAATTCCACCCAAAACCATAAGATACCTAGGAATAAATCTAACCAAAGAGACAAAGGATCTGCACTCAGAAAACTATAAAATACTCATGAAAGAAATTGAGGAAGACACAAAGAAATGGAAAAAAGTTCCATGCTCATGGATTGGAAGAACAAATATTATGAAGATGTCAATGCTACCTAGAGCAATCTACACATTCAATGCAATCCCCATCAAAATACCATCCACTTTTTTTAAAGAAATGGAACAAATAATCCTAAAATTTGTACGGAACCAGAAAAGACCCCGCATAGCCAGAGGAACGTTGAAAAAGAAAAGCAAAGCCGGCGGCATCACAATTACGGACTTCCAGCTCTATTACAAAGCTGTCATCATTAAGACAGCATGGTACTGGCACAAAAACAGACACATAGATCAATGGAACAGAATAGAGAGCCCAGAAATGGACCCTCAACTCTATGGTCAACTCATCTTTGACAAAGCAGGAAAGAATGTCCAATGGAACAAAGACAGTCTCTTCAACAAATGGTGTTGGGAAAATTGGACAGCCACATGCAGAAGAATGAAACTGGATCATTTCCTTACACCACACACAAAAATAGACTCCAAATGGTTGAAAGACCTCAATGTGAGACAGGAGTCCATCAAAATCCTAAAGGAGAACACAGGCAGCAACCTCTTTGACCTCAGCCAAAGCAACTTCTTCCTAGAAACATCGCCAAAGGCAAGGGAAACAAGGGCAAAAATGAACTATTGGGACTTCATCAAGATAAAAAGCTTTTGCAAAGCAAAGGAAACAGTCAACAAAACCAAAAGACAACCGACAGAATGGGAGAAGATATTTGCAAATGACATATCAGATAAAGGGCTAGTATCCAAAATCTATAAAGAACTCATCAAACTCAACACCCAAAGAACAAAGAATCCAATCAAGAAATGGGCAGAAGACATGAACAGACATTTTTCTAAAGAAGACATCCAAATGGCCAACAGACACATGAACAAGTGCTCAATATCGCTCGGCATCAGGGAAATCCAAATCAAAACCTCAATGAGATACCACCTCACACTAGTCAGAATGGCTAAAATTAACAAGTCAGGAAACGACAGATGTTGGCGGGGATGCAGAGAAAGGGGAACCCTCCTACACTGTTGGTGGGAATGCAAGCTGGTGCAGCCACTCTGGAAAACAGTATGGAGGTTCCTCAAAAAGTTGAAAATAGAGCTACCATATGACGCACCAATTGCACTACTGGGTATTTACCCCAAAGATACAAAAGTAGGGATCCGAAAGGGTACGTGCACCCTGATGTTTATAGCAGCAATGTCCACAATAGCCAAACTGTGGAAAGAGCCAAGATGTCCATCGACAGATGAATGGATAAAGAAGATGTGGTATATATATATACAATGGAATATTATGCAGCCATCAAAAGGAATGAGATCTTGCCATTTGCAACGATGTGGATGGAACTGGAGGGTATTATGTTGAGTGAAATAAGTCAAACAGAGAAAGACATGTATCATATGACCTCACTGATATGAGGAATTCTTAATCTCAGGAAACAAACTGAGGGTTGCTGGAGTGGGGGGTGGGGTGGGAAGGATGGGGTGACTGGGTGATAGACACTGGGGAGGGTATGTGCTCTGTTAAGCGCTGTGAATTGTGCAAGACTGTTGAATCTCAGATCTGTACCTCTGAAACAAATAATGCAATATATGTTAAGAAAAAAAAAAAAAGAAGAAGAAGAAGGTAGCGGGAGGGGAAGAATGAAGCGGGGGAAATCGGAGGGGTAGACGAACCATGAGAGACGATGGACTCTGAAAAACAAACAGGGTTCTAGAGGGGAGGGGGTTGGGAGGATGGGTTAGCCTGGTGGTGGGTACTGAGGAGGGCACGTTCTGCATGGAGCACTGGGTGTTATGCACAAACAATGAATCATGGAACACTTCATCTAAAACTAATGATGTAATGTATGGGGATTAACATAAGAATAAAAAAAAAAATTAAAAAAAAAAAAAAAGAAGGACTGAGAAATAGGCACAAAATGCTTGATCGTTTTGGTCATTTTGGACAACAAAATGGAATGGTCCCTGGAACATCACTTTTAATGAATTTTAATAATTTAATAATTGTTGCAAAGATTATTTAACAAAAGCAATAAAAATACAGTTTAAATTATAGGGCTTACTCCTTTACCTTCTTCAGATCTTGAGTCAAGTTTCATCTCATAGAGCACTTCTCTGGCCAACCAAAAACTACAAACAACCCCTCCCCCTTTACCGTCAACACAGATGATCCCTCTCCCTCTTTTTTTTCTCCATAATGTCTTTCCTTACTTAATTTTTCTCATTGGCATTCTACCATCTAACACACTATGTTATTCATTCATTCATTCATTCTGTTTTCTATTGATCTCAGCCCAATAGAATCTCAGACCCAGGAAGAAAATTCTTGTCCAGTTTATTAATGTATCCTCAGCACCTACAGCAGTGTTGGCACATGGTAGACAATAAATATCTGTTAAATGAATGAATGTTAATAAGGAGTTTACACTGACATGGTAAATGGTATGCACTGGGCATATCTATTCAACTTTTCCTTTCAGTAGAAAGTGATTTGACCAAAAATGCCAACTAAGTGAAATCAACTGAGGCTGTTGTACATACACTGCCACTGAACAAACTAGAGATGGAGCCTGATCCGAAGGAGGCCCATGAAGCAGCTAAGGAGTGACACACAACTGATCTCTCTTACTCGATGAAGGTAATGGTAAATAATTATGCCAAACTAAACTGGCTTCTTCTGGAGCTTCTTCTAGAGACTACAGCAAGGATGAGCAAGGTGATAAAGGAAAGAGTGATTTACAGAAGGAAGGAGCGAGACTATAAAACAAAGTCAAGAGGGAGAGAGAAAAACTGACCAGAGCTACTTCCACCTCTAACAGCTCTCAAATCCAAACACAGGTCAGAGCTGCCATTCAAGAATGTGCAGCCTCCTGTGTTTTATGTTGGTTGGTTGATTTCCCTTAAGTGAACTAAAATAGTTTCATCTTTACAATCCAAAGATCTAAGTTAACAACTGAAAATGGATTAACTAGAATAAGTAGTATACAGATTATGCACTGAGTTAAATCACTATTATCATTATTACTATTTTTAATATGCTCACCAAAACAAGACTAGAAGGAAATGTTCATCATGTCACAAATGTTTTCTTCTGATAGTGGGATTAAGTTACAATCATTTTTGTTTTATAATATATTTTAATATTTATCTTCCAAATCTATTCATCAAGAAAACTCAGATGAAATGCTTACTATTTGCCACCTATCTCTGTGGAATAGTAAGTAGAATGATGTCACTGGTAAGTTTCAAAAGTTATTTTGAATCATTGGCCAGAATATCACTGCAAATGAATATTATATTTTAAAACTATTGTGAATTCTAATAACACTTTCTTTATGTGGAAATTAATTGCTTTTGAGAAGGACAAGTTGTAGAAAAGCCTTTTTTCGGCTATACTTTCAGGGATGATGCTCAGATTTTGATGCTTTTACCTGTGGAAGAAGATGAAGGTCAAAGTGTTAATTCCACTATCATTAATATTATGATCCTAATTATTATCATTATACGTTTTTATAGCATCTTTCATCTTAGAGACTTGCAGTAACTAACCGCTTTGTCTCTGAGCTGATTAACTCTTCACTGAGTCTGATGAGAATTTCTAGATGAAAAATAAAGTAGATTGTCATAATGGGGTTCAAATATCTCTCCCCATGAAGTGGAATGAAACTACCGTGGTTGGTTTCACCTTCTTTTAAATTTGATATAATTTGAGTTGAACAGAGACTAACTGAAAAGTCCTGAAATTATCTCTCCCAGAATGTGAAGAGGGACAGTATCTGATGCAGCGGTTCCAACGAGTGCATTCAAATTTGAAAGGCCAGTTAGATAAGGGAATATTGGCACAACTCTCCAGATATCCATTCCCCAATTAACAATGTCATTTTCTATTTTTCTAAATGGAGTCCGGGAAATTTGTCTTGGCAATGCCAGTCTCTGCTTGGAGCTTATACTTTTCACAGATGATGACTGTTCCAATTTCACAGCTTTGGAAAGATGTGGGCATAGGTGATGGAAGGTGATGGAGAAAATTAGAATAATAATATATAAACACCATAGCCATACTATCCCTAAATGCCTTCCTGTGGCCAGGTTTCTACTTAAAGAAACCCATATCTCACTAAGAAGACAGACCCCTATCTAGACACACTAATAAAAGTCAGCTACATGGGTTTGACTTTGTATGGCATAATGAATGGACATATGAGGAAACAAAGAAGGAGATAAAGTATCAAAAATAAGCTGAATGTTGCTGTTGACGAATTTTAGACTTGGGGTAGACTTCAGCAATTCTGTTGCCCACTTCACTGTGGTAGATCACAGATGTGTTCAGACACTTGGCAAATTTTAAACTTACATATGTTTATCTGTGTGTGGTGTAGGGAATATATGGATATATGTGCTAAACACTTATATGTGTAAAGAATTTAGGATGACACATCCACCCTACTCTTTTCTTTTTCCCAACAAACTTCTTTATAACCAAGGACATGAATGAGTTCCTAATGTGGAAGATATTCAAGAATTACTTCAAGAAAAAAAAGGGGATATTGTTAATCTACAATGGTTATTCCAGCCTGCAGGTGATACTTAATCTTAAATTCCAATTATCTGCCCTCTTGTTATAAGAATCAATAGTTCAGACATATGCCTATCTCAAAGCTTACCAGCCATTTGAATTCTAGCCAATAGTCTACTTTTCCAATCCCTCTTTTCTTGATACTTATTGGAGGAACAATTTCATTTTACACCTAGACTGATCTATGAGTACATGGTCAGCAGCGCTTTCTGGTGACATGGTTTTTCTATTCTGCAGTAAGACTCTAACAAAGAAACTGTTGGAGTGCCCATTGTCAGAAACTTTGACATCAATTTGCATGTGCCCAACAAACACTAGCCACTGAGCCTACTGTGGCTCTTCCAAGAAGGTCGAATATGAGCCATCAGTAACTGGTAACACTGACAAGAAGATAGAGCTATCAGACAAGGACTCAATGGAACCAGTCACAGAAAAGAGCTTATCTTTGCTGAACACATGCAGTGTTTCTCTTGTAAAATATGTCTTTTGAGGGAAAAGTAATCATGTCCACTTGTTTAATTGATGGAGAGTCCATGTATTCAAATTTTATCTGGACAAACCTAAAAAAAGAAAAAGTATTGTCTGAATGTGTGTATGGCAATGGAGATGGGGGTAAATATGTCCAATATCCAACTGACTGAATTTTTAGAAGCCAGACAAAAGTATGTTGAGGAGGCATTTAATGACTTGCAGAGAAATACTCAGAACAGTTTTGTTTGTAATAACTGAGAAGTGGAAACAACCCAAATGCTCATCAAGAGGAATATGGCATATTCATTCATACATGAGTATACATTGTATGAATTACTTATTGATCCATACAGTGATTCATACATTGTATGAATGGTATATTCATACAGTGTGATAGATGGTGGTTTATTAATACAGAATAAGACACTATTCTGAGATTTAAAAAGTAGCAAACCATCAATTTAACAGCAACAAAGATGAATCACAAAAATTTTATTTTGAGAAAAAAAGTCAGAACCAAAGGAGTACATACTGTATTTACACTGAGCTCCAAGAACAGGCAAAACTAAGGCAAAAAAATTTTGAGTAGTGATCCTACTTGGGGTGCACAGTAGTGCCCCCTCTTTCTACACATAATGAAAACTGAGGCTGCGGAAGCAGATTGGCAAGGTTATGAGAATAATCAACAACAAAACTGAGATATAAATTCCCAGACATGGGCTGTCTCCTCTTGGCTCATATTTATTCGGTCAACACATGTTTATACACCCTACCCTTTGCTCCAGGTGCTATGCTAGGCATGAAAATCAAATGATAAAAATAAACTTGGTCTATACTCTAGCAGGCAATAAAGCACAGGGGATAAGAATGTGTCTATTGCAAACCAAATATTTTGGATTCACAGTGCATAGAATAAAACTTAATAGGATATAGTTGTTCATCTCACACATTTAAGCCCTCACCCTTACCCTATGTAGGAAGAGAGGAATCTGCTAAGCCACAACTTCAGTCCTTGGGTCCTAGTTTTCTCTAAGGAGGATATAGAGGCTACAGGTCTGTTCTTCAATACAGCCATGTGAATGGACCCTGCCATTTTCTGCCCTATTTCCAATACCTCCTCCATTCCACAAAGTCAAGTCTCCCTTACTTTACTACTATACTAAGGCTCTAGTTGTTTTAGATCTACTTGCTTCCTTTACAATATTGTGAACTCCTTGAAGGCAGAATATTATTTAATTCATCTCAATATCCACTGAGCAGACACCACCATGTGCCAACTGCATGAATACTACACTCTGCCTAGCAGTCTGGATGGAAAGCACCCTTTCCATCATGCACTGCTATATTCTTACTCCAGGGACTGTGGATCTATCTAATATATAGGTTCTATATCCCCATGTATCCTATGCTTCAGAGGGAAAATGGCTCCACCAAAGGCTTAGATCTAATACAGGACATGTATGTATGGATCTTGAATTAGAACAGAATCCCCAAACTTCAGATGTTCTCCCATGACCTCAGAATCATTCATTCTAGTTCATCATCAGCCCCACCTCATCCAACCTAGAGGTCCAGTCAAACCTCAGGTGGAGGCAAGGTGGAAAGGATAAAACTCTGTCTGATTCAGCACATTGTCCTTGGCCTCCTGGAACCAGAAACCTGAACAAACAAGGAAGCGAGTATCCCTCGGGGCTAAATTCTAAAGTTCTCATGTGACACAGCTGAGTGAAAATGGAAGATAATTCTCAGAAGATACTACTTGGAAGAAAATTCTCATATAAGATGTCAAGTCCTGAGTACACCATGACAAAATACCCAATGGGAAAACAGACAACTCAAACTGGCTGCTGTCAGAAAGACAAAGAAAAGCCTCATACCTGACTTTTTTTTTTCTTTTTGGTTCCACATTGTTGAATATGTAAACAATAGTTCAGATAGAAAGAACAGAAATGGTGCATGTCTCTCCCTAGCCCCACCAACTTCATTTGATGGGAAAGAATATTGGACAAGTTGCTTGTGGTCCAAGCGAGAGACCCTCCTCCCATCTGCATCCCCGCTTCTATCATTCTTTAACCAAAAAGTTAGACACTGTGTAGGTAACCTGCATTGGAGCCTCAGTCATGATAAAAATAAATAAGGTTTTAATATTTTCTTATTACTTATTTTTTGTTTGTAATTTCTTCAAAAGCATAACATAACATGGAGAGTCTATATGGATTTCAGCAGAACAGTGGAAACCAACTTTTAAACCCAAATGTATTATTGCTCTTCTGCCATGAGCATGTGCTCAGCTTAAGAATATTTATTCAGGACCCAAGAAATAGCTCTAGGCTTTTCTTTTTTTCAAGTTCAGCCACGAGTTACAAAGAGCCTTCATTATGAAAATTTAATTGAGCCACGAGCCTTTGTATCAATGTACACTGTGAAATATTTTGCTTCTGCTGGTGGGAAAGATATTATTCTTAGTTAGGTTTATAAAATCGTACACCTTTAATTCTTCTCTACCATTCTGAAATAGATCTGGTTTCTGGCAAATTGAGTCAGTAAGTAGAATTTATTTTTTTCCTTATAATTTTTTTATTTTCCTTAAAAAAAAAATATGTGCAACATGAAAAATGAAGCAGGACTAGAATAAATGGGTGTTAACTCAACAAACCTTAAGTAAATTTTATGCCGGGTGCTGCCATTGGTATTCAATATCACTAGATATTTTACTTTGAATAATCACTGATGGACATTGATTTTGTCTTTGCTCTTCACAGCACAGCAAAATTAATGTGAAAGTCAGACTCAAATGAGTCCCAATGGTGTCCTCCGATCTCTGCTGAGAAGCACATTTCAAATACAGAAGAAATGGCAACCAGCTGGGACCCAGCGTATCTTGTATTGTAACAATTAATGGATATGAATAGCCCTCACAGGATAGCTCGGGTTACTTTTATATCAACTTTGGAGGTGAGAGTCTGAAACAGTTCATTGAGGTTAATATGTAGTGGTTTTATGATTTGATTAATCCTCACCAATTAAAATGATGATGTTTCTCTTTTTTTCACATTATATTTTATAATTATTCTTTTGGGTATGTGGATGTAACAGTGAAATGTCAACAAGGGGGCAATAATTTCACAGGAGTTTAGAGTCAGGGAAAAAATGTTTTCCTGAACGTAGTTTCTTTTTTTGTTTCTTTTTTTAAAGAGAAGAAGAAAAAGATAAGAGTGTAATGTAACATTTAGTGGGAAAGTAGCAGTGAACACAGGGCATAGAGCATAGGTCTCTACCCTTGATTCAAGAAGGCGTGTGGTGATCTGTCATATTGACAGTGCCTCAGATTTCACCCTCCCGTTTCTCTGGTTCATACTAATTCCAAATACATGAGAGAAGACTGAAGAAAACATGAGAAACCACTTTAGGTGACCTTTGGACTATTAAATATGGCGGATCCTCCTAGATAGAGGATGTTTGTTCTTTGTTTTTACATCTCTCAACACCTAATTCAGTTCACAGGGCAGAGAAGGCAAGTAGGCACTCAGAAAATTTTGAAGTGCCACAAATAAAAGACTGCCTGACATTATGTTTGTGGAGCAGGTACAGTTGGTGCCCCATTCCTAAACACTTGGCTCTCACTTCTGGGCTCCATACTCATCAATGGCATTTGATGGCAAACACAGGCAACTCTCTGCCTAAAGATTTCTCCCATTATCCTGGCATTCTCATCCCACAAAGGGCAGGTCATCAGTGCTAGGTATTTAACAGCATGAGAAACAGTCCTCAGTGAATGACAGACAGCAGGAGCTGGTGGAGAAATGACACAATATCTTCAGATCTTGGGTAGAACAACTCAGGAATACTCAGCAATGTCACCCAGAGTTCCTTAGTGGGACTGACTCCAGGGCTCACAGAAGTAATCATCTGATTCATGCACCCTATATTTTCTGCCTTTCCTTCCCTGTCTTACTTTTGCCCTCCCCTTCTAGCACTTCCTGGAATCACGTTCCAGGTGCTCCATCTTGTCATAGGTCTGCTTCTAGGGAAATTCAAATTAAGACCCATTATTGGGCAACGTTCCTCAGGATGCTAAAGAAAAAAAAAAATGATAACACATGGCACCCTATGCCAATGTGTTTTAAAAGGCAATGCAAATAGGCAGCTGCCCTGCTCAGTTCCTATACCTGCAACTTAACACCTTTTCATTACACTGACATGCTTCAAGCATGTAAGTTAAGTGAACACCTCCTACAGGTATCTGTATTATACTTTGAGCACCTACTCTGACACTAAAGCAGTGATCACAGAAGCAAAAATGTTCTACACGGTTAATCAGATTGCTTCATGGACAAGGGAAAAAAACCCAAATCCAATCATTTATCTTCAGTGCTTTTCTAGTCCAATGTTACCCCTTCAGCTGTCTGTGCAACATACACTGAAGAGAAGATTTGGCAATTATTTGGTATAATTTAATCAAAATAGAAGGCAAATCAAATAATGCAAGGCATAAAGTTACATGGAGACTAGATTTCATCTGTGTTGATGATACAATTGCCAAATTACCATTTTAATCTCTCCTGAATAAGTACGACAAAACAGCAGGAACCAGTTGTAATATCACTGGATTTTCGTTTTACCATTTTCACATTCAACAGTTTTGATCAATGGGATTGATTTTCTCATTCTCAGTCTATCTCAACGTTTTGAAATATATTATGTCAAATATTAAGACTAGATTATCTCTATGTTCAAAGTGAGTGTTCCCATTGATAACCAAGCACAAGAGATATTAAAGAATCCTTGAAACTATAAACTGCTAATTAAATTTATTACCAATTACGTGACTTTGAACAAAGTTCTTGATCCCGCTAGGCCATTTTTAATCTATATAATAAAAATAATGTGCTTAATTTTTACGGACTTTATGAAAATTAACAATAATATACTTGATGGTGCTAGCACAATGCAAGCGCTCAGAGCTGTCATTTTTGTTTTGGTATTGCTCAATCTTTCCAGGCTAATTTCTTGTCCAACTGTATTAATTGCCTCTGAAATTGATTATGCTTCTTTGGAAAGCTTTCATTTCATGTTTCCCTCAATTCACACAGGACCAGTTTTAGCCAAGGCTTTCATATGCTTACAATTTCAATCAAGTCAACAAATAAAACTTTGCATGGGCAGCTCACAAGGTAGCTTCCATGGATAGATAGTTTCCATGGAAAGGAAATACAATTTTAAGATAAGTGTAACAATGTAATTAAGCGTAATGTGTCACTAAGCTAGGAAGAAAAGTAAATTTGAAATTATTATTTTGGAGTTTACGCTTTAGAATTTAGCCTACCGAATTGCCAGCTATAACAGACAGCTATTATAGTATTGCAAAGATTAAATGAGATAACAGAATTAAACCACCTAGCACAACAGTTGGCACAAAAGCCATTCAAATAAGTACGACAACTTCTTAACAAAAGAAAAACATGAAATTACATTACTGTTGTTACTATATCATGGTCCAAGATGATTTGGATTGGGATACACTACTTTATCTTAATATTATACATCAGCAATATTAAATACGTAACATATCCTTATGCATTTAAGACCCAGAGACATCATTTATAATGAAGCAGAATTTTAAATGACTTCTTCATTTTTTTGCCCAGAAACTGCATTTCCTTTCTGTCTTGAAACTGAACAGCTGGGAAATATTCCCAAACACTCATTCACAGTGATTTAAGTTTAAGATTTTTGGTTTTAGGAAGAATGAAATATGCCAGTCTTGGGCTTCTTTCTTCCTCCAAACTCAGATTGTCAGGATCTGATGCATCCTATGGCACAGAGCCCAGTTGGTAAAAATGATCCAGGTTTACAAAAAAGCCTTCCTAAACTTCCCATTTGGGATCTGTATTCTCGGGAAACATGTAATCCAACTAAGGTAAGAGACTGGTTCTATTCTATTAAATATCCAAAGGATCATGACATTTTAGAGCGGTGCCGCAATAATACAATGTGCACACACACATGCACAAGATTAAAGCTAGCACTTTCATTAATATGCCTTTCATTTCATTTTAATTTTCAATGTTCTACCAAACAACTGATTAGAAAGTTAGTGCTTTGTACAAAGAACCTTTTCTTTCTTTCATCTTTAAGGTAAAACATATGCATCTTTCTTTTGATCTTTTCACACACACTCTCTCACTGCTTGAAAACAACAGAAAATTGGGCCCAGTGTGATGGCACCACCAAGATCTCTTTAATTTCTGGAAGCATATATCGCTTACAAAGTGAACCAGTTCAGGCGCCTGGGTGGCTCAGTTGGTTAAGCGACTGCCTTCTGCTCAGGTCATGGTCCCCGGAGTCCTGGGATCAAGTCCCACATAGGGCTCCGGGCTCAGCAGGGAGCCTGCTTCTCCCTCTGACCCTCTCCCCTCTCATGCTGTTCTCTCTCTCTCTCAAATAAATAAATAAATAAAATCTTAAAAAAAAAAAAACAAAACAAAACAAAGTGAACCAATTCAATCAGATAAATCCTGCCACAGTTTTGTAAAGGGAGGTCCTAGAATTTAGTTGCTTAATAAGCTATGAAAAAGTTTCACTATGTTGAGCAGGATAGCTAAGTGGAAAAAGCAGAGCGTACATAAGGTTTTCCTGAATATCTCTGTATTTGCATGGTTTATTTAAAAATTGACCCACACACTATGTTTTCCCAAACATAGTTTTCTCTTATTCAGGCTCCCCATTTACAGTCTTGGCATAACTGGACATTTATGAGTATTACAATAGTGATCCTGTCCTACTACACACTGTTGATAATAGCAGAGAACCTTTACATGGAGAAATTTTTATTTTCAGCTAGGCATGTTTAATAAACATTCATTTATTAAATAAATGAATGTGAAGGTCTGAGTCCTCCCACCTTCAAATTAGCAGGTATGTTAACTAAATTTGGGTGGTAAGCCATTGAATAATTCATAAGAAAATAAATATGACATAAAAGATCGCTGCAAATTTGTACTGTTTGCTTTCTTCTTAATTATAACTGAAGAAGAGAGTTGGCCCTGTGGGTTGCTAATTGGGGTGGAAATGGGAGTGGGGAGCTCATTTACTGGAAGCACAATTCCGGGGCTTCGTCAGCTTGAACTTCAACACTGGAAATGAATCCAACAATCATGATCCTAAAATGCTCCATCCTGGAACCAGGATGGCAGTCAGGACTCTTTTCCTATTTCAGTAATAACCTATTGCCTGGCACATGCCAATAGGTACCAAAGCCAAGTTCTTTGCAAGAAAATGAATATTAGGTCTCACTGCTTGAATAATAATTAAATTTGGACGGTTAACTACACTAGATATGACAGTCTGTTAGGGAATGTTCCATTAGAGAACTGAAGTGTTTGGATATATTACATTCACAATGGATTTGAAAGCCCTTTCTATATGAAAATGCAGATACAGTCCCAGAATTATCTTTGCAGAGACATGCATCCATGGATATGCCTAAAGGTCCAAAGTGTGCAAATAAACTGGATATTGTGATCCAATTGTATAAATGGTCAGACTTTTCAGAGAAAAGTGTTTAGCAAACATGCACCTATCTATCAGACTGTCATGAAATTCCCTAAAAGTTATCACCATTTTCGGGCTAAGGAAACTGAGGCTCAAATGCATCAGTAATTTAATAAAAGTCACAGGGTATGGCATATTGCATTTTTCAAAGACAGTCACAACAACACCTCAATATGTTTTTCTACAATGCAACCTTGAGGTGGAGTCTATGTTTCCTCCTCCTTTTTCTGGAAAATCTTGTAACAGCTCTAACCAACAGAGTATGACAGAAGTGATGCTATTAGACTTCCAAGGCTAGGTTCCATGCAGCTCTGCCTTGCTCTCTTGGGATGCTAACCCTGGGGGTGGGGGGGGGGTACCATGAAAGAGTTCCGACTTCCCCAAGACTGCCACATTGAAGAGGTCACTGTAGGTGCTCCTTAGATAGCCCTAGCTGAGCTTCCAGCCAATAGCCAACATCAACTGCCAGTCATGTGAGTGCACCATCAAGGACATCCAACCCAGCTGAGCCTGCAGATGACTGTGGCCCCCACCAACATCCAACTGCAACTGCATGAGAGATCCCAGGTGAGAACTTCTCAGCCAGACCCTACTTAAATTTCTGACCCACAAAATCATAAGCAAAATAAAATTGTTGTTTTAAGCCACTAAGGTTTGGGGCAATAATGACTGAGACATGCATCATCAAGCTAGGCTTTGGAGCTGAATGTATCTGATCCAGGAGTATTATTTTTCCCAATTATATATTCTAAGGGGTACGTAATTCCCATTATTTTTCATAGTAAGGATGTAGGGTTTCAGTGAAGAGAACATAGAGCTTTCAAGTCACCTTTTTTTTCTTTAAAGATTTTGTTTATTTATTTGACAGAGAGAGACAACAAGAGAAGGAACACAAGCAGGGGGAGTGGGAGAGGGAGAAGTAGGCTCTTCACTAAGCAGGGAGCCCAATGCGGGGCTCAATCCCAGGACCCTGGGATCATGACCCAAGCTGAAGGCAGATGCTTAACGACTAAGCCACCCAGGCGCCCCTCAAATCACCTTTAATGAACTGAGTGGTCAGATAGGTAGAGCCAATAAAGACTGAGTTACAACAAAGGTAAAAGAAAATATGAAGTATGATGCTGGCATTCATTAAGCCATTTCGCTAAACCAAAAGCATAAAAGTAGTCTTTAAGGGACTGGAATCTAGCTCCGTTCTTGTGGTTTAGTGATTAGTTAGGAGACAAAAATGTACCAGAATAAAGGCCTCTACCTTATCTCCACTCCTCAAAAGTAACCTTTGTTCTATCGCTCAGAAATCAAATACAGCAAGTAATTGAAAAATAGACAGCTATTAAGAATTTAGCTTCGGGGCGCCTGGGTGGCTCAGTTGGTTAGGCGACTGCCTTTGGCTCGGGTCATGATCCTGGAGTCCCGGGATCGAGTCCCACGTCGGGCTCCCTGCTCAGCGGGGGGTCTGCTTCTCCCTCTGACCCTCTTCCCTCTCGTGTTCTCTGTCTCTCATTCTCTCTCTCAAATAAATAAATAAAATCTTAAAAAAAAAAAAAAGAATTTCGCTTCAGCACAACTCACAGATGGGAGGGGACAGTTAATGGATGCAGAATTCCAATGGAGGCAAGCATCTTTCATAAAGGTGAAGCAGAGCAATTGAATTTGTTCTTGTCAATCATCATCAAACAAGATATATTGAGTATCTGTGCAGTACAAAGAATCCTGAGATAGAAAAAAAAAAAGGAACAGAACATAATTTCTATCCCCAGAGAGCTTCAGCAAGCTCTCTAAGGAAAAGACAAGCATATGTGAAGTGATAGCACAATTTACTTACTTTTTGCTTAAACACATGTACTTTCACAAAGGACCCTTAAGGGCAAAGTGAAAACAAGAAGAGAAGAATTCTGATATAAGAGAAGTCATCTAACATTTGAGGGTCCAAAGTGAAACTGTAAGATTATTCATATTTTTCTCATTTGGAAATAAAAGGACAGGATTAGAGGAGTTAGGTGATTTGCTCAAAGTCACCCAACAGAGTCAAGTTTATTTTTGGAGCCTGTTAATTTAGAAGCACACTTTCTACTCATTGCACAATGAAGGTGAAGGGTAGAGTAGACACGGAACACTAGGCTCAGGACAGCTCTCAAAATGCACAATTAAAAAGAATAATAAACACACAAAAACTGACGTGCATCCATGTTAATCTGTCTCCATATTCCCTGCATCACTTGATTTTCTACATTCTTTAATTTTTTTCCTGCCTTTGAGTTGGATTGAAACCAGAATTCCTAACACTTGCCATCCCAATTTCTGAAAGCATCTTTATACATGCTACCTTTTTGGTCTCTAACTTGCCTCCAAGACACAAGTGTATAACCAAATCAAGTGCATTTTTGAAAACTTCTTGCATGTGTATGTCTTAATTCCTTGATGACAAGCTAAGCCATCTACCTCACACTTGCATTTATCTATGCTTTACAACTGATTTTCCCCTGTTAAAAGGAGACAAGCAGGCCCAAAATGGAGTCAGTTGTGCTAAACCCGAAGTCAGCAAACCAAGACTTAATACCTACCCTAACTGCAATTTCAATCCCCTAGGAATATAACCTTTTTAACCAGTCAATATGGAATTACCTTGTCAGCACTAGTGAAAATAGTCCGCCCAATGGACCCCTTCCATTGCCCTTAAGAAGGGGACCAACCGGGGCGCCTGGGTGGCTCAGTCGTTAAGCGTCTGCCTTCGGCTCAGGTCATGATTCCAGGGTCCTGGGATCGAGCCCCACATCGGGCTCCCTGCTCGGCCGGGAGCCTGCTTCTCCCTCTCCCACTCCTCCTGCTTGTGTTCCCTCTCTCACTGTGTCTCTCTCTGTCAAATAAATAAAATCTTTAAAAAAAAAAAAGAAGAAGAAGGGGACCAACCTTGCCTGAAACAATGCATTCATGCTAATAATTTCCTTTTTCCATCTTCTTTGCACCTTTAAAAACCTTTCCCTTTCTGCAGTTTGGAGGAGCTCTTTTCTGTTTGCTAGATGGGATGCTGCCCGATTCATGAATCATTTAATAAAACCAATTTGATCTTCAAATTTACTCAGGTGAATTATGTTTTTTAACACCCCCCATTAGACTCGCTCATCTGGTTGTTAAGAAACCTAGACAATCATACAAAAAGAGTTCAAAGAAAAAACTGTACCTGGACCTGAACTTGTCAGGGATGCTTTCCTTGATTAAGCAAGGCTTGAGCGTGACATTTAAAATGCTGGAGTGAGTCAGTCATTAAGAGTCTGCCTTCGGCTTCCATCAGGATCCCAGGGTCCTGGTATCGAGCCCCGTATCAGGCTCCCCACTCAGTGGGAAGCCCTGCTTCCCCCTCTCCTTCTGCCCCTGCGTGTGTTCCCTCTCTCACTGTGTCCCTCTCTATCAAATAAATAATCTTTTAAAAATAAAATAAAATGCTGGAGTGATAAATATGCAATAAATATGGAGAGGCTGGTGCAAGGTAAAGGTGTGGGATGGTGGGGAAAGAAAATTAAGTCATATGACATATTACAATAAAATTTATTTCTAATATCTTTTTCTAAATGATGGAATGAGTTACAGCAGCAGGAAAGGTGGGAAGAATATAATTTTGGGAATGGGTTAAAATACAACTATCATAAAATGTGATTGCTTTGTCTTTCAGTAAAATATTTTTGTCTAAAATTTACCTAAAATAAAAATATACGATAAACTAAAATCAAGCACGGAATCCGACCAGGCATTCCGCTGTGTATTTGTATGTGATTCACATTGATAATTAATAAGGTTTGCATAGAAATACAAGATGGAGACTCCATTGTGGGCTAAATCCTATCTTTGCAGCTTGGAGGCTTTTCCCATCACAAGGCAGATGATGTAACCCAGTAAGACAATTGTGTATTGAAAACCTTTTCTCAGATGCAAATTGACATCCAGGGCAGTTACCTTAATGGCCCCCTCCATTCTCACATAGTACTTAGTGCTTTCCAGAGAGGTTTTCTACCCTTTTAAAAATAACATTATTGGAATTTTATTTTAACTGTCTTTCAGAGGCATTGAAGAAAGAGCCTAGATGTTTATAGCTTTTAACTTTTTTTTTAAGCCCAAGTACTCTCTAGCTGTGATGATTATAAGGGCTTTTTTTCTTCTTTCAATTCTCTATTCTAGTTTACCCTTTGGTATCATATTGATGATGGTCAACATTAGTTAAGCAAAAAGCTATCTTATTTTCCCCCTATTTGCCTTTTCAGCAAATGTGACTACCTGTAAGTCATTTACATAGAATAATAGCATAAAAGCATGGCTCTGGAACCAAACTGCCTGAGTTAAACTCTCCACTGTCACTCACTGTCACTCACTCAAAAAAAAAAAAAAAAACCATCACAATAGGATTTTGGACACAAGGCTAGGTCTCTCTGTGCTTCAGTTTCCCTATTTGTGAAAATAGGGATAATAATATAACCTCCTTCATAATGAGGTAATATTTTTTATTGGATAAATTTGTAATATTGGGTACATGTAAGGTGTACGTCCTGTTACCTTGATACACTTATACATCATAATATGGTGGCTGTTGTAATAACATTAACCTCATTACATAAAGTAGAATATTTTTGTCTATGTTCAAATAAACTGTACATTAAATCTTTACGGCTATTTTAGTATTTGTTACAAGTTTGTACCCTTAAACACCATCAATCTTCTCCCCCCACTCCCATCCCCTGATAACCACCATTTACTCTGGGTTTTTTTTATTTTTTAATTTTTTTATGTGATATCATAAATGGACTGATATTTATAAAGAGCTTTGGGAAATTCCTGGCATGTAATAAGCCCTTTACACGTGTTAGCTATGGTAAATACTGGGATGTAAGATCCAAGAGGGCAGACGTTTTTGTCCATATTATTCACCACTGCATCTTGGGTAACTACGTAGTGCCTGCCACATATTAGATGTTCAATATGTAATTGTTGAATAAGTATACAATTTCATTTCATTTGCTTATTTTATTTTCATAATAACAGGGGGAGACTCTGCTAGAATTCTATTATTTCAGACAAATATAAATAAAAATTTAACTAAAGAGAAAACATTAAATCCTGCTGCTGACCAAAAAATAAGACTCAAACATAATGAATTTTACCATAGAAGAGCCTCTAATGTCCCAAAAGAGCGAACGTATAGTCCAGAGAATTTCAAGATGAGTTGCAGTAACAGATGTTGAGTGGTAGCAAATATTTATTAAGCATCTACTATAAACCAGGCATTTGACATGCAAATCATATTGAATGGTAGCATAGCCCTATGCTTATAAAAAGGCAATCTTTATCCTGATTTTACAGATGAGGCCCTTGAAGCTTAGAATAGCTAAATAATTTGCCAAGGTCACTAAATAGTAACTGACAAGAAGTAGAGCCAGGTATAGAACCCAACGATTTCAGACTCCAGAGAACAACCATTTAAACACTACACTAACTGCTAACATATTCATTTAATAAATAATGTGTTGTTGGGAGTCTAAAATACGTCAGGCTCTATGTTGAGTATTCTACACGTGAAAATGTGCTGGAGGAAGAGTTCCAATGAAAAAATGGCAGAGTTGCACCAGTAAAGTTAAAGAGAAGATGAGCATCTGAGTTAGTGACTAATATTAAGAGAGTCCATGCTAAACTGCATGAAGAATACTGAGATCGTTCCACAAAAGCTGGACTATAAAGCCAGTGATTGGAGAGAAGGGGAGAAAGTCAGTCACAGATTTGGCAAACAAAAAGGTGATCCTGAGTGAACTTCGTTGTTTGTCTTTGGCTTTTTCCTTTTGTCTCTGACTTGGTATAGATGAAAGGAAGACACAAATCCACAATGATGTTAGACTGCCCTCCATACTGAGCACACTCTGTCTCTCCATGACTCATTACCCTGCATATACTGTGGTCCCTTACTATGATACATTGTTCTAGTTTATTTAAATGTTGCTATCTCTCACTAAATACCAAGTCTTCCTGGACAAGGACCATGTCATTACTGATTTTAGTATCACCTTCTCAGCTTCCTTCATTAGGACAGTTTACAAAGTAAATGTACAAAACACAACCGAATGAAACAAAACCTGCTTATTACAAGACCGGTGAACTCAGGGCGCCTGGGTGGCTCAGTCATTGAGCGTCTGCCTGTGACTCAGGTCATGATCCAAGAGTCCTGAGATCAAGCCCCACATCGGGCTCCCTGCTTGGCAGGAAGGCTGTTTCTCCCTCTCCCACTCCCCCTGCTTGTGTTCCCTCTCTCACCATGTCTCTGTCAAATAAATAAATAAAATCTTAAAAAAAAAAAACAAGACCAGTGAACTCTAGAAAATGGGACCCATCAACCCAAGAAGGTGTGGATGGGATATGGTTTGGGGTTGAGACAGTGTCCTGGCAAAGGAAAGCAACCATGAAAATCCCTCAACCAATGAAAAAGCTTATGTGGATAGTGGACAACCAGATAGACAGGTCAAGGCAAATTATATCTATGGCAGCTGAGGTAAGAACATGTTTGTGAATTTTGAGGACATTTTCCATGAAGTGATTCAGCATTCCTATATGAGCATCCACATATTGTACTCCTGTTAGAATTTAGGTTGGGCAACATAAACTCTTTGATCTCATCAGATGGCAAAGGTATGTGCTCCCTTATCACATTGTCTTCCAGGAAGCTCAAGCTACGATTATAAGTCTTAGCCTCAGCTGCAATGTATATGTTTATCTTGAATTTCTGTTATTTAAAATTCTCTTATCTTTTATTCTCCAGTGTCCATTTGTTATTTGTTTCTTTACTCCTTATTACTCTAGTGGAGAAAATATTTTTTTCATGTTTGCGTAAGATTAGCATCACCCTCTATTTATTAAAAATATAAATACAGGGCGCCTGGGTGGCTCAGATGGTTAAGCGTCTGCCTTCGGCTCAGGTCATGATCCCAGGGTCCTGGGATCGAGTCCCACATCGGGCTCCCGGCTCAGCGGGGAGCCTGCTTCTCCCTCTGACCCTCTCCCCTCTCATGCTGTTTCTCTCTCACTCGCTCTCTAAAAAATAAATAAAATCTTTAAAAAATATATATATATAAATACTGTTCTTGGGTGGGCATGGGTGCTATGAAAGAAATAAGAAAACTCCTTAATTATATTCAAGATCACATGAAAATCAATGCTGTTAGTTCTTGATCTATGTTGAGAAGCTTGACTTCTTCAACCCTATTATGCACAAAACTACATAGTACAACATAGATGAACCTTAAAACATGGTAAGTAAAAGAAACCAAACACAAAAGCCCACATATTATATAATTCCATTTATATGAATAATCTTAAGTAAGCAAACTCAGAGAGACGGAAAGCAAATTGATGGTTCCCAGGGGCTGGGGGTGGGAGAAAGAATGGAAAATGACTGCTTAATGGGTATGGGGTTTCTTTTTGGGGATAGGAAAATTTTCTGAAATTAGCTGGTAATGACTGCTGTACAACATTGTAAATATACTAAAAGCCAATGAATTGTACACTTTAAAATGGTTAAAATGGTGAATTTTATGTTATGTGAATTCTACCTCAATTTTTTAAAAAACACATAAAAACAAGATCTTTTGTCCACAAAAGTACTTTTTAACTTCAATTCCAAAGCTTCAGGATATTCATCTGAAATCAAACACTCTGAAAGTTGACAACATTTACAGAGATTGAGAAATTGAAAGACTGAATGGTTTGCTTCTAAAATAAGAAGTTACCTCTTCCCAAAAAAATAATCACAATAAAGGAACAAATCCTGAGCCACTTTTCCCCCAAATCACTCCCAGCAGAGCTGCCCTCCCACACGGGTATGTTTTCACTTCCATAATAAATTTTTTTTTCATGGGCACCTGGGTGGCTCAGTTGGTTAAGTATCTGCCTTAGGCTCAGGTCACGATCCCAGGGTCCTGGGATCAAGCCCCGCATCGGGCTCCCTGCTCAGCGGGGAGCCTACTTCTCCTTCTCCCTCTGCCTGCAGCTTCCTCCTGCTTGTGCTCTCTCTCTGTGCCAAATAAATAAATAAAATTTTTAAAAATAAAATAATTTGTTTTCATTTCATAATAAAATCTTTAAAAATACTTTAGGAAAACTAATTTCAGATGGCACGATATTACTTGAGTAATTATTAAACCCCCCAAAATAACCAATATTTATTTATAGCGAGTAAACCAAGGAAAGAAATTTGTAACTTAAAATATTTTGGTTTTTGTTATCATTCTTTACTCACCTTATTTACTTATTTATTTTAAAGATTTTTTATTTATTTGACAGAGAGAGACACAGAGAGAGAGGGAACACAAGCAGGGAGAGTGGGAGAGGGAGAAGCAGGCTTCCTGCCGCAGGGAGCCCGATGCGGGGCTCGATCCCAGGACCCTGGGATCATGACCTGAGCCAAAGGCAAACGCTTAACGACTGAGCCACCCAGGCACCCCTTTACTCACTTTAAATAGTCCAATCTTCCTATTGCTAAATAAATCAAGCTCTTGCCAATTTTCTCAAACCCATCAACATTCTTCCGTCCATCGTGTTCCAACTCTTTATAGTACTTTGCAATGTCCTCTTCCTGCTCCAAGTATCCAAGAGCTCCTTCCCCATTTTCATGTAAGACAATGAAGTTATAAGCAAACAAAAGAAGAAAAAGTGAAGCTCACAGAGAAAAGAGAGATGAGACCAGGATAGGAAACATGAAGAAGATCGTGAAGCTGAGATTAGAGCTTGTTGCCCAAAGAGGACTAGTTGTACAGCCTTGCTAGTTATTGTCAATACATGGGCTGCTACTATGGCATCACAACGCAGATTAAGGTGATAGGCTTGGGGTCAGACACCCCTGGGTCTTAATCCAACTCTTTATGAGCATGGTCAAGTTTTTATCTACTCTTAGCCTCAGTTAATTTATATGTAAAATGGGATTAATAATACCTAATTCATGAAATTATCATGATGAGTAAATAAGATTATGTTAGCAAATCACCTAGCACAGTATAGAGTTCATACTAAACTTTGAGCATTACAGGGGTGCCTGGGTGGCTCAGTCAGTTAAGCGTCTGCCTTGGGCTCAGGTTCTAACACCAGGGGTCCTAGGATACAGCCCTGCTTAAAGCTCACTGCTCAGCAGGGAGTCTGCTTCTCCCTCTGCCCCCACTCCCCGATGGTATTCTCTCTTGTGCAATCTCTCTCTCAAATAAATAAACATTTATAAATCTTATCTCCCCATCCTAATTACATATTTTTTACTTACTTGAAGGACTTTTACATTTATTCTCTGTTCATCTTTTACAGTATCATTCCCTTGACCCTTTTGGGACCTTCTAATATCCCACCCCTTTGCCTAAGAGTAGTCTGATTTCAGCTTCTCTTGGTTGCCACCCTGCAATTCCAAATCACTACTGAGACAAATGTTAGTCAACTGAATAACTGAAGAAGACAGTTCTTCCACCTGCATTTGCCTTTTAGAAAAGACTAATAAGTTGATTCACAGTCCACAGCTCAGGGATGAATCTGGAGAGTCTGTTCCCAGCAGGCAGGGCATATGCCTTCTGTGTAACAGCTGTCTCTTTGTGCTGTAACTTCAAGCACAGTATTGTGCTAAAACAGCAAGTAATGTAATAAAAATGGGACAATTCAGCCTCGCCTCTATGCGCTTGGGCATGTGAATAGGAAAAATAAAGAAAAAAAATCTGACTTTTCATCAGTGAAATGGAGGACCTGCCCAAAATACAACTGGGGTAGAGAAAAGGTCTGGGAGATGATCTTTCCATATCTCCTCTGCTAAAGAGAAACCCCAGTTATTCTCTGGCTCACCTTCTGATGTCTTGCCAGTAGCATCAGATTCTCTGAAATGAAGGCAAAGAGATGCCGACAGCTGCGCCCAGCATGAAAACCACCAAACTGAAGCAGATCTTGTAGCCTGTCACATGGCATCAAGCCAAAGGAAGACATCAATGGCGCACTTAATAAAATCCAAAAACAACTTGCACATATATGAGTATTTAAGAGGAGGCAAAAGCATCTGGAAGCACCATGGGCTCTAAAGTATATTTCTTTTCTGAAAATATAAGCATCACAGGATTTCCATGAATGTGCTAGGTGAATGGATGCAGCAAGAGAGCAAAACACTATGCATGGTATCAGATGAAATTCAAGAAAAAAAAAATAGTACCTTTTAAGTAATCATAGTGCCATACTATTTCACATGTATCATTCAAATGATCTTCATGCTAACCTTTTGAATTAGGGAGAACTTTTTAGTTGATAGAAACCAATTTAAAACTAGCCTACACAATGAAGAGAATTTATTAGCTAGTCTGGATTCATGAATATCACATACCTTAGAGGATACTCCTGTCAAACTTACATTAATTTGTCCTTGGACAGAATTCCTCCTATTAGGAAGTGGAGTTGATTAAAAGAGAAGGAAAGTTTTTAGCTTTCTCTTGGACTCAATTCCCTCCATTTGTTTTTGTGAGCAAGCCATCACACTTTCTTCCATATGCCCTCAAGATTTCCTGTCTCCACACTGCTAAACAAGTATCAAAGATCTTGTCGAGAGAGAAGGAGGGAAGAGCAATGGAAGAGAAGAAAGGAGAAATGATGGAAATGCTTAGAAGAAGGAGGAGACTATCAATGGAATATGAAAATAAATTAATGTTCCAGTGTGTTCCATTTTCTCTCTAAACATAATAATAAATTAAGATTTTATTAACCTACAAGGATATACTAAATCTGTACTGTCTAATATGGTTGCCACCAGCCACATGAGGTTACTTCCATTTAAATTAATTAAAATTAAATAAAATTAAAAATCCAGCTCCTCAGTTGCATGAGCCACGTTTCAAGTGCTCAAGAGCCACACATGGATAGTGACTACCGTATTAGACAGCACGAATATTAGAACGTTTCCACCACTGCAGAAAGTTCTATTGGATAGCACTGATCTCTAAAAAAGAGAAACCAACCTGAGCTTTCTTAGGCCTTAATTTGGTGGGCAAAATAATGAGAAACACAATCCACACTGGAATAAACATAGAATCAGAAATGAAAAACAAAAGAAGATAAAGTTTCCGATGGGGGCAGGATAGAACAGCCTTTAGTGGATAAATCTTTCTATATCAGAAAGAAGAGATAAGGTTTGAGCTGGGAAGTGAGAAAACAGGATCTGTAATATGGGGCCCCATGACAATATATAGAGTCAAATTTAACCTCAAACTTAAGGATCAGAGATATGCCACTCAAGATAAGGGACTTACATCTGCCTAAAAAATGTAGTTGTTTTTCTTTCAATGGAACTGCAATAAAATATACTATAAATTGGCTAATTGATCGGGTTGCTCTATCAGTTTCATGTCTTAGGACAAATGTTAGAGCTTGCAAATTTTATTGTGAATTAAATACAAAATAATGCATTCTTTCTTAATTTTCTTAGGTAAGCAATTATACTCAAATGGTGATGTTTGAGTAAACAGATCTCGGATACAAATAGCCATGATCTTAAAATGGAAATGATAAAGTATTTTTTAAACTCTAGATTTAGCATAAAGTGTGACACCAGATGTCACTAAGTGTACATAACCTGAAATTTTTGTAAATCTAAACCTCTGTGATCTGAAGCAAAGTTTGTTCTTTCTCTAACCTTCCAGATAGATTAGTACATTGACCCTGGTTATCAGAAAGTCCTATGATTCTTGATATACCAACTGAAAATGAAGATGAAAGTCAATATTTTCTCTTTTTTTGCAAGTATAGAGTGACCTGTAGAGGATTTTCAACTTAAAAAAGATAAAAACATGTTTCCAATGTCCTTGACAAGTATTTTTTAAATGTCAATGTTTAAAAATAAATTTATTATTTCTAATAATATACTCATTATAATAGAAAATATAGAAAAAATAGAATAAAGATACTCAAACATATATGCACAACTTAAATACAATCCCTTATTGACATTTTGAATTTTTTTGCTATTTATAGCTTAAATAAATATGTTTTTATCCTACATTTACAATTTTCTTTTTAAGATTTTATTTATTTATTTGACAGAGAGACAGCAAGAGAAGGAACACAAGCAGGGGGAGCGGGAGAGGGAGAAGCAGGCTTCCTGCAGAGCAGGGAGCCCGATGCGGGGCTCGATCCCAGCACCCTGGGATCACGACCTGAGCCGAAGGCAGATGCCTAACGACTTAGCCACCCAGGGGCCCCTACAATTATTTTTTAAAGCTGTCAATAAACTTTATTTATATAATTTTACATAATGTAATTTACTTAACCATTTTCTTTATTTTTTTTGACTTTTGGATCACCATAAATACAATGGCAACAAATACTTTAGGAGATAAAATGTTGCACAGCATTTAGTGATTTTTGTGTTCAAACACGGGTGTTAGTTAGATCCCCAAGGTTGAAGACCCAATTCTTTATATCCTATCTGTGGGATATTGGAAAGCTGTTAAAACACTCTGTGCCTCAGTTTCCTCATCTGTAATATTGAATTTATAGGGTTGTTTTAAGAATCAAAAGAGATGACAGCACCAGGCATAAAATAATAGCCCATTCTCTTCATAAACAATACTATTTTGTTTATGGGGTAGATTCCCAGAACTGAAATTACTGAATCAAAGCTATAAAGGTTTTAAGTCTCTCGAGAAATTTCGCCAAGTTTGCTTTTTAAAGATTTATATCCATGGTTATGCCACCAGTCATTTTTGAGCATACCCCTTCATTATCTAGTCACCAACCCTACTTCTAACGGCCTTCTAACTTTAAGGAGGTAATCGTGTAAACAACAGCCTTTTTCAGCTAAAATATAAAATAAACTAAAATTCTACCAAAAAAAAAAAGTCAAAGTTAGCATCTTACTCTAAAACACCTGGAAGGAAGGGGTGCCTGGGTGGCTCAGTCACTGAGCCTCTGCCTTCAGCTCAGGTCATGATCCTGGTGTCCTGGGATCGAGGCCCACATGGGGCTCCCTGCTCAGCGGGAAGTCTGCTTCTCCCTCTCCCACTCCCCCTGCTTGTGTTCCCTCTCTCACTGTGTTTCTCTCTGTCAAATAAATAAAATCTTTTTAATAAATAAATAAATAAATAAAACACCTGGAAGGAAATAATGTAGACATCTATTTTAAAATATTCACCACTCCTTTCTCAGGAGACCTTTATTTACATTCTCAGTGGGGAAAACAATGTCCTACCAGCAAACAGAATATCACTGTTTATAAGTAAAAGCAACAGTATGCAAGGGATTCAGAAGGGATGAATGGAAATGATAAACATCCAAATGATAATAAGAGTTTCATCATTTTCCCATGTTGCAGCTAAATAAAGCTTTACAGTAGATCCCAGTTGAGGGGATCTACTAGCAGGTTTCAACTACCCGGATTTTCTATCACATTTCCCAAGGTTAAATACGTTACCTTGAGGCAGCTGCTCCAAATGATAAAGGGGACACTGTAGGACCGTGGTGCTCTTTGTAATGTTAATAACCCTTGATTCTGATATTTGATGCACCTCTGGGGAAATCTGCCTGTTTCGGACTTTAAAATCTAACTCAGTTAAATGCACATTATTGCAAAAAATAAAATAATTTTTTTTATTTGGCAGAAGCAGGAAGATAATTTGAGCATTCCACATACTTAGATACTTTATTTCTATCGCTGAATTGAATTTGCACAGGATAACATGTTGTGATACAAAATTAATGTGTGTTTTTTTCCTACAAAAGCAGATGGTATTTTATTTCAGAATTCACATATATTTATATGCTTATTGGATTCATTTTTATGGTATAAACTAAACGAGGATAGTGATCCTTTATCATATTTTTTACTTATTTATTTATTTAAGATTTATGCCCCATCTGGCTTCAAAGGGGCATGAGATGTCTGTAGATGAAAGAATAGGTAAAATGAGACATAAATCTGTGGTAAGTTAATCAAAAAGAGCAGAACACATTCAGAACCACAATTAATACAGGTATTGCTTTGGGGGAAAAAAAACAGGTCCTCTATATTTTCTAATTGCTAATTCAAAAAACAAGAATAAAAAGGAAAAGGAAAAAACATGAATATTTTGAATCATCATATAAATCTCCACCCACCTTTTTTTTTTTTTGATAGAAATCATCCTGTGAATCTGTCTAAAGAAGAAATGAATGTGATGAAGGTATGAAACATCATAGGAGCCAAGAACAAAGAAGGAAAAGAAAAGGAGAAAGGTAGTACAGGGGATGATTCTAAAAGGAAAGGAAAGGGCCCTTCTTTGGTATGACATGCCCTGGGGTTGGTTCAATGAAGGCAATAATGAATACAATGATGTCACTATAATGGGACAAAGTTTGGCAAATAGTAATTGTTTAGTAAATGTTGAAAGCAAATGAAAGTGGGCACTTCCACGTGTTTTTTTTTTTTTTTAATACAACCACTCTTTGGACTTCCTTTTGAAGATATCAAGTCAACCAAGTAATAATATACTTAATTACAGTTTTATGGAAGGCATTTTCACCTTATTCAATTTACTATCACCTTAACTCTCAGTAAATGCTGAAGATGAAAGGAACAATAACAATTTGTATTCTGATGGTCTAACTTTTAGGATAGCATGTGGAAAAAGTTGGAGAAATTGATAAATAAATAACAATATTGACCTTCTCAAACATCAACCCCCTTACAAACAATAGTGCCACATACTAAGGCTCATTCATTCACTTATTAATTCATGGAATTTCTGAATTCTGTGTATATATATATATGCTCAGTCATCATTGTCATCTAGTCATCAATTCCCCACTTGTTTGTATGTAGTGTTTAATTTTTAATTGCAAACTACAGCCATAATGGGTATGTCAGTTGAGTTTTCAGTAGTCAAATAAAATGACATCAGATGATTTCAAGCATAAATAGCTACTGAGGCAGAGAAAAAGATGTTAAGACTAGAATACCTGTGATCCAGCAAGAAGAAAATTACAGGCCATATTTTAAAAATAAGTCCTACTCTGAAAAACAAACAGGGTTCTAGAGGGGAGGGGGTGGGAGGATGGGTTAGCCTGGTGATGGGTATTAAACAGGGCACGTATTACATGGAGCACTGGGTGTTATACACAAACAATGAATCATGGAACACTACATAAAAAAAAAAATTCCTAAAAAAAAACAAAAATAAAAATAAAAATAAGTCCTAGCTAACATATAACATAAAGTTAACTTGGTTGCATTGACCCCTCTTCCAGAGATCACTGGACAGGGACAGTGATTGGCTTAAAGTCATAAAATAAAAAACAAGGAATGCTGGATTTACAAGTGAGTTAGGCATTATATCTGCCCACAATCTTGACCTTTGCATTTTGCCTTTTTGCAGTTCTAGAATTCTTTGGGGGCTAAAATAAGGGAACCTATAGCTAAACACAGGGATCTGCAGCTAGACAGTCTCCCCTTCTGGAGTCTGACTCAGAGACAGAAACAGTTGCCCCTGAGGCACCTCACCATGATACTTGAAAGAGCTGCCCCATAAATTTCTGCTCCTAATGTTCCAAGAATTCTCCAGGCTGGTGATCTTCCTGAGATACAAATTTTAGTATTGTGGTGCCCAGTCTCTTTTCTATAAATTCCCTTTGGGCTTCAGATAGCCAGAGTTGCTTTTGTATCTTGCAAACAAAAAACATTACATAAGATAGGCCTACATTTGCTAACTCCTGATTATCTTTTTCACAAAATGTCAGAAGACATGGAACATGAGGTACGTCAAACAAGTCCACTACGGTATTCTGATTGAATCTAAGGCTTAGGTTCCACAGTAGAGTTTGGGATAGGAGCTTGTGTACAAGTGGCTTATTTGGGAAGTGATCTTGGGAAGCAGGAGTCATGACTAGAGAGAATAAAATAAAGAAGGAAGTGAAACCAAGGAAAAAGTACATCATCAAGTTGGCCATGATGATCTCACTAGACCCTTTAAAGAGTATATAGAATTATTCCCTGGAGGCAGGAAAGGAAAAGATAACCAATGATGCCTGTTCCTCTTTTGTTGAGGGTTGCCTGTGGGTATTTACTACTTTTTCTACAATTCCATGTCTTCCCAACAGACTCTTGCAGGTATTCCCTGCTAAGCAAAGGCATTGGGAGAAAATAATAGCTAAGGCAAGAACTAAATAATAAAAGAAATTGATTAAATGCAGTGGTTGTAGGGTAGAGAAATATGGAAAAATATTTCAGACCTACACATTATCTAATTTAATACTGAGGTGTATATTATTTCCATTTACTGATGAAATAACTCACATTCTGAAAATTTAAATTATTTTCTCATAACCACAAGGTCAATAGGCAAAGAAATAATCACTTCATTATTAAGTTTGGAAAGTCAATCTCAGTTTCCTCACTGACTCTTGAAAAATATTTTAAAAATCTTAAATATACATTCTCCACCTTTGCGTCTGATCTTATTGATAGGTATGTGTGTTATTTTCTTTCCCCACTATCTTTAGGCAGGTGTTATTTTATTTAACATGACTTTTATCACTGTATTAGCTGGGAAAGAAAGGGTCAAATAATAATAAATGAAAAAATTAATTAAGCTTGTATTAGATCTAGACAATGTTTTAATTTAAGTTTAAACATGCATTTGCTAATTTAATTTTTACTGCAACTCTATACCATAGCTCTATCATATTTACTTTATATATTAGAAAAATGAGGCACAGAGAAGTTAAGTGATCTGGCCAAGATTACCCAAGAAGTCCCATTCTGAAGTGGGTCCTTAACCACTGTCATACACTGCCTCATATCGTGTATGTGTCTGGGCCATTCAAAGCAATCCAATCATGAGAAGATCAGTCAGAGACTGGGCAAAAGCTGGGGTGTCTTCTGTCTGAGTTCATTTCCAAAGTTATTTAATTTTTGACCACTGCATGATAGTAATATTATAAATTCATACTGGAAATAGAAACTTTCAGCACTATTTTTGATCTCTTGTTATGTGCTAAATGCTTTACATAATGACTTATTTCATCTTCTCATTAGTCCTAGGAGGTAGGATTTAGTTAGGGCATGAAGTCTGAGGCTCAGAGACATTCAGTAACTTACCAAAGGTCACTCAGTTGCAATGAAAGACATAATTAAATTAGCATTCTGGCTGAGACTTCAAAGCCTATGCTCTGTAACATGAATATGTAAGGATATTTATGAAGGATGGCTCTATTCAAACATCAAATGTCGAGTTGGACTCTGTAAAGTACAATGGCTTGCTTTTTTTTTGGTCTTTCCAATCATATCTGGAAGTACTAGAAGGACACTTTTTTTTACAGTGATAGCTTTTGAACAAAAGCTACCTATATATCAAATCATTATGTTGTACACCTAAAACTAATACAATGTTATATGTCAGTTATATATCAACTTTTATTTTTTAATTTTTTTAAAGAATTTATTTATTTATTTTATAATTTATTTGAGAGAGAGAGAGAGAGCACAAGCAGGTGGAGTAGCAGGCAGAGGGAGAGGGAGAAGCAAGCTCCCCGCTGAGCAAGGAGCCAGATGTGGGGCTGAATCCCAGGACCCTGGGAACATGACCTGAGCCGAAGGCAGTTGCTTAATCAACTGAGCCACCCAGGCACCCCAATATATATCAATTTTTTAAAAAGCTACGTGTATAAATACCAGCATTGGTATTTAAATAATTTTATTTAACTTTTAATTAATTTAAATACCACCACCACTCTCTCAAAAGGTGTTTCAATTTGTTTCCTGGCCAATCTACATATCCAGAAGATCTTCCTAGTGGCTCACTGAAGCCTAAGGAAAGCAATATCCAGGGACTAAGAGGAGAGTTTTCTAGGAGAGACAGACAGAAATTCAATTGATACTGATAAGAGTAGGAGTCAAGTGGAGTAGTGCTAAGGGGTGGGAGAGGAAGATACAAGCAGAAGTATAGGAAGGAGTTTGTGGAAACTTATATGAAAAATGTCATAGGTTCATTGTAAAAATTAAATGAGATGAGCCATATACCACTCAGCTCAGCATATGCTCTATAAATTTTAAAGTTTTTTAACCTCTATCATCATCATCACCACCACCAGTATTGTCATCATCATCATGATCACCATCATCTTAATGCTAATTAGACCCTTACCTACCACTCAATATCACTCTCCATTGCCCCCAAATTTTCCATAGCTTTATAATGCAACATATCTATTGCGAGCAGAAATTGATGGAAATATCATGGACTTTGTAGACCTTGGTAAAATTGCATAGATTCTTTTTATTTTTAAGATTTTTTTAAAATTTATTTGAGAGAGGAGCGCCTGGGTGGCTCAGTTGGTTGAGCGACTGCCTTCGGTTCAGGTCATGATCCTGGAGTCCCGGGATCGAGTCCCGCATCGGGCTCCCTGCTCAGCGGGGAGTCTGCTTCTCCCTCTGACCCTCCCCCCTCTCATGCTCTCTCTGTCTCATTCTTTCTCTCAAATAAATAAATAAAATCTTTAAAAAAAAATTTATTTGAGAGAGAGAGAGAGTGAAAGAGCAGGAGTGGAGGGGGGCGAGCAGAGAGAGAGAGAGAAGCAGAATCCCCGCTGAGCAGGGAGTCCAGTGTGGGGCTGGATCCCAGGACCCTGGGATCATCACCTGAGCTGAAGGCAGATGCTTAACCGACTGAGCCACCCAGGTGCCCCAAATTGCATAGATTCTAATGAGAAAATTATTATTTCTTATCAGAATATTAAAAGGGAAATTTTACATAGTACTTGGTAGACACGTAGTAAATGTTCAATAAATGATTGCTTAAAGTAACATAGCACTACAAAGTGATATGGAGTATACATCAAGTAGAAAGTCTACATCAAGCTGAAAACATGGCACTTTGAAATTCAGATAATTTGAGGAGACTTTAATAAGGAGGCTATTTTTAAATGTGAGGAAGAGGATATAGAACCCATAAAAGATATTACAGTACCCTGGAACTCTATTTTGACCCCAATACTGACTAGGTAAGAAGAGAGGAGGTTTTGCTCAAAAATGGACAGGATTGGATGCAGAGAGCCATTGTATCCTAGCTGAGAACATTGGTTGAAAGAGGGAACAAGCCTGCAGCACATCACAGAAAGGATCCAGGGGATTAAATACCCCAAATTCACTCTCCATCCTCCTTCTTTCCATGGATATAATCTATACAGGTCAGCCTCTTATGGCACAAAACAGAGGTAAAAGGTAGAAAGTGGATCTGAAAAGGCAAGCAGAAAATGTTTCACT
This sequence comes from Neomonachus schauinslandi, assembly GCF_002201575.2. Classification (NCBI taxonomy): domain Eukaryota; kingdom Metazoa; phylum Chordata; class Mammalia; order Carnivora; family Phocidae; genus Neomonachus; species Neomonachus schauinslandi. The sequence continues at coordinate 33,950,624 of NC_058418.1, read as the reverse complement.
GAGGGTCTATTTAAATAATTAGCTCTGGGGCACCTGGATGGCTCAGTCAGTTGAGCCTCCAAAGGTCATGATCTCAGAGTCATGAGATCAAGCCCCACAGCATGCGCCACACTGAGCATAGAGACTGCTTAAGATATTCTCTCTCCCTCTCCCTCTGTCCCTCTCTCATTCAGGCTCTCTCTCTTAAATAAATAAGTAAATAAATAAATAAATAAATAAGCAAGCAAGCTTCTGTACATATGCATAAAACATATAAACATACATATGCTCACTAGGAATTAGGTATAAAGTTTTCTTCTGTTACATCAAATGTTGTGATTACAGGTTTCCTTTAGCTTAACAGTCAAATAAGAGTTCATATATTGTTTTTCTTATTGTTAATTCCTTAATGGCAAGGATTTATTCCTTTTTGTATTTCAGTTTTCACTACCATTCAATATGTATTTAGTTCAGTGTAGTTACTCCATAAATTGTTTATTGTATTGAATTGAATTAAATGTCTGTTGGAAGCTACCCTTTCCTTAAGTGAGGAATTTCACATTGAACTTCAACTTGACATCTGGAAAATGACCTTATTGAAAAGGTTAAAGGTTTTAGTCAAAGTCACAGAGCTGATGATCCATAATACTGGATAAGAGCCAGGGTCCCAATTTTTAATCCTGTTCTCTTCCAATATGTCATTCTTCTCTACATACAAATTCTCCTTCCTATGAGCTTGACAACTCCATCCGTTCAGCACCCTGGACAGAGCTCGGGACATAGAAGCAGAACTTTTTTTTTTAATGTGTTTTTCTTTTCACACCCGTGTTCTCTGATCCTAGAACAGTACTAGGAAGCCTGTAGATGCTCCATAATGGTTTGTTGAAGAAGTAGAAGAACTGATTAATGAGTAGAAAGAGAGGAAGGAAGAAGTTTGTTCCAAGCAAACAGCATATTAATTCTTCCTATCTATGAATCTTTTCCCCTAGGTACCTTGTTTGGGTACCTTGCACATATATGCAAATCAAGCAAGCACACTGCACCAGTAGCTGTGTGCTTGAGCAATATGAATTGTTAGGGATATTCTCCATCATCAGCTGATTTCATGGATAGAAAACCAAAAGATAACCAAAGTAGAATTTTATGTAAAGAGACCAGTCATTTTTCTATGTTCTCTTTCACAGCATTAAAATGCTATTCCTTATTTAAATACCAAAAAAGTATTTTATGTGCAGAGCTCACTCTGGACTAATCTCTCAATCTATGGGTGGAATGACTGAAATCTGGCTTTTCTCTCAATGAAAAATTATTAATGGAAGAGCTTTAGAAACAATTTCCTTGTGAAATATAAATCTGTCCTGTTGAATAAAGCATTCTGACAGGCAGACTAGAAAGTATTAATATGAGGTAACAATCTATCTATACGATTGAACTTTATTTGACTGTGAGAAAAACAGTATAAAATTCTATTATGGCACATCAGGAAGGCCTGGCTTTCCCCAGGCCTTTGTATTTCTTTTACAGAAATCCTCATAAATCATTTAAAATCATTGACCATATCTTACACCTCCCTTTCAGCCATAGTTCAGATGGAAGCTGTGTTGTACTCTAAATGGCTTTGCTTCTCAGATGTAAAACAGAATTTATGTTTACTATTCTTCTTCAGACACCCACACTTTCCCTCTGCAAGATAAACCTTATAACTGCTTTAAATCATCCATTTTCTTCATGTGATTACTGAAAGACTGGCAGATTTACAGGCCTAAGACCATCTGTGCCAAGGAAAGAAGATGATTTTTTTTTCTTAATAGAAAAGATGGCATTGTTTTATTGTCTCTTTTACAATCTTGCTTATCTGCACACAAGAATCCTCTGTGTTTGACCTGTAAGTATTCATTTTGCTCACTGACAGTCTTCTCTGCTCTCCTACTCTCCCATATGAAACCAGTGAAATATAGCCAGCTTTATGCTAATGCAGGGTTTCTCAGTCTCAACAGTACTGACATTTGGGTAATAAACAATTTGATAATTCTTTGTTGTATGGGGGAATATGTGTGCATTTTAGGAATTCTAGCAATGTCGCTGGCTTTTACCCACTAGATGCCAGTAGCACAACCATCCCCTGGCTGTGAAAACAAAAATGCCAGATGTCATATTGCAGAAAGTCTCCTGGGGGACAAAATCACCCCTGGTTTGAGAACCACTATAAAGGCATTCCACACCTGTTTAGTAAATTGTGGGGAAAAAATTAGAGGTAAGGTACACCTACTAAAGAGTCTAACAGAATTCATTACATCCATTCATACATCCATTCATTCATTTGCCAATTCTTTCATTGCCTCTTTTCTGGCCATTTGGAGATTCCACAGATCTTATCCCCAAGTAAATAACATTCTCATGGAGAGTTGGTTTTACAGTTATTTGAAGGGTATAAATATGCAGAAATCTCTGGAAAGGACTTGGTTGGTAAGTCCAAGAGAAAGTAAAACTGAATAAATGTGAAGCCTGACTTATGAACTCATGAACTCTGGCAAGAGTAGTCAGAGCTCTCTCACTCACCAATATTCTACTTTGTGTAATGGAGTTAGAAGAAAATATAACAGAGGGTGATAATGCCTCTTAAGATACCTAAGGTTTCAAGTGCCTCCATCTCCTTAAAAAAACCACTACATTTGAGTAAACCTTTAAGAGACACACTTCAGAATATTTCTTAAGAAACTTGGAGTGAGTGCTCGCTTCAGCAGCACATATACTAAGAAACTTGAATTATGCAATGAAAATAAGATAAAACTGGATTACAGATTTTTTTTCCATTTGCTTGATACTTGTCTGTAATTCGAAGTTTGTCTACAATGAGTGTGCATTTCTTTTATAATTAGAAAAAATCAATAAACTTCATAAATTAAAGTTCATTAAAAATTCTGGCTCCTATACGTTTACAGTGAAGCCCAGCGCAGTGAATACCTTACAGTAACTTTCAGCCTCAGAGGGGATTATTTATGGGCAACCACTGAGTACCCCCAGAGAGCAAGGAAATAAAGGTGACAAGACGGCATTTTCCAAATTGCTTCTGAATGTACAAAACAGCAGCAGGCCTTTGAAGACCAGGCCTGCAGTGTCTGCCCAGGGAACAATAGTCCATGTAACAAAGTCATCTCTCTCCAGTCCTCCTCACTTCTCCCCCAAGTGATTTCTGCTGTGGCAGCTAAAGCCTCTAACACCCCCACACCCAGGCCTCTGGAAGGTCACATTTGCATTGGCTAGAAGGACGGTCCAGGTGGTGCTGCCCGTGGATACTGTCTGCTATTGCTCGTTTGCTTAATTACAGATTCTTCCCTTGCCAGGCTTTCCTTCCTGATCACCTCCTGCTGTGTGCTGTTTGGACATTTAGCAGGAGATAGGAGAAAAGGAAATATAAAGCAGGGGATCAAGCTATGAATCTGTGAGAAAGACAATCTGCAATTTGCAGGCGGACAGAAATGGGGGAAAGGGTCACTTGATGAGAAATTATTCCCTTAAGGACATGAATAAAATCTTTGTTGAGGTTGTTAGAAACATTGGCTTGAATGCCAGGTAGACCTGGTTCCAATCCCAGCTCTGTTGATTATTAGCTATGGGACCTCTGTTAAGCTCCCTGAATCTAGTTTTCTTCTCCTGAAAAATAGACTTAATAATACCTGTCACAACCTGAAAATTAAATAACTACTATAAACTGTACTTCAGGTACTTTTATGAGTCATTCATAAATTCATTCAACTAGTTGAATGCACTGTAGGTGTCAGAAACTACTACATATTGAATAAGACATAATCAACAAAAGTAAACACAGTCAGCCCCTCCCCTCAGGGAGCATCCAGTCTAATTAGAAATCCATATATCTAGGAAATAAACATATAAGTAAGCATATCATTCTAATGGTGGTACATACCACAAGGCAGAAGTTTGTGGGGGCCATTTGAGGGTATGGAAGGCTGCACTGAGGATCATCAATCTAGAAGATAGAAAATTTACCAGGTAAAGGAAAGAAAAGTATTCACTATTGACAGAACAATATCAAAAAGTGTCTTATGGTATTACAGAACATATGGGGCTCAAATAACAATCCCCTTTGTACACTCAGTACATGGCACAGTGATTCGCACAGAGGTCAATAAATATTTGTTGAATGAGTAAATGAAATTTCTAATAATTATTTTGTGAGTGTTGATTCAGTTACTTGCTAGAAGTACAATCTTTGCCAAATCATTTACTTGTCTAAGAATTAGTTTCCTTATTTGTTGGCTATAATGATTCATAATAATGCCATCTCTAGATTATTTTTAGGATCACATGAAAAAGTGAACATGAAAGGGCCTGCTTGGTAAAGTACTGCACAAACTTCACTTAAGTCTCCCACAAATAAGAATTTTTCTCTAAAACTATTACTAGATGGCAAGCCCCTTGAACCAGGTGCCAAATCTACTGTTTATCCCTGCATTCATAGCATCCATCAGGGTACCCGGACTGAAGCAGACATTCACTAAATATCTGTTATTAAAATATCCATTGGTAATAATTATGCTTTTATTTTTCAATGTGTATACAACTATGTGTACACATATATCACTTGGATTTAGGATCCTGCATTGCTTCTGTCAAAGCCATCAAAACCAAGATGTCAACAGTATATCAAACCAAATATGATTCCATGATCTCTCTCTTGTTGTGCTTCTTGTACTATCCACCAAGTCTATGCCTATTAACCAGCCTGAAAAGGCCCAGAAATATTTCTAAGCAGAGTTGGTACCTCTACTAATTAAGCCTGTTCCTTTTCTCTCTCATTCAATTTGCTTCTGACAAGTAAGAGTGGGGCACAAAAAGAAGGAGGTGTGGGAGATTTATGCTATAATTTATTAGATTATCAACATGGCCACCCCAATGTTTGAAAAGCAGTAGAGCTTTGGTGTTGGGAGAAGCAATCTGCCATGGACCTTGAGCATCCCTGCATATTCTTGCTGGGTATGTCAAGAATGAAAGACCTTGAGCTTTATGTAGACCATTTCTCAGGGCTATGTTATCAGAAGCAACCTGGAGGGATGAGGTAATGTCTCTTCCTACTACACCACTACCCCACCAACAAAAAGCAGACTTGCTTCCAATTTACTATGAAAGTGGTTAATCCCATAATCTAGAGTTTCTGTCCTATAATGCACTCCTTGGAATTGGCAAGAAGGGGACCAACACAAACATAAAGCTCTGGTTACTACTGTGAGTAATAACATCCTTTGTCTCTGAGCCAGGAGTTTCATGTCTTCAGCCAGTATCCATGATACTGTAGCAGACTAACCTGATAGCTTGTAAGTAGAGTAAAATCACAAACTTTTCACTGTTCTGGACATTAAGTAATAATTTTGGCATTGCAGTCTGATATATCTGGGTCTCTCTTTCCATTTAACTTTTTTGAGCTCTAGTTTTATCTTTTGAACCTGAGATCAGAAACACAACCATAAGTACTGAGCCGGAATTATATTATTTCACTCACAAATAGGTCTAACTATAGTATTGTGACAACAAAACAATAAAAAATAAAATAGCCACAAACTTATTGGAAATAGTGGGGGAACTTATAGAGTCTAAGAAATAGTTAAATAATCAGGTCACAAGAAAATCAGAAATAGTTCTGAGTATCTCAGACATGGGAACTCATGAACCATCTCTACAGTAATTCCTAATGACACAACTCCAATTACCTTCTATCTTTATGTTCAAGATTCAAATGCCTAGAAGAGGAATATTGATTATTTGAGCTTGGGTCATGTATTTTCCTTGTGGCAAATATAGTGTGAAAGGGAGAGAGAAGGGACAGGCATTTTACTAAATATCTGGACTGACTAGAGTAGCAAATGCCCAAAGAAAACAGAAAAAAAACACAGATACTCTTCAAATATCACTACTGACATATGTCAGTGCTCAGTACATGTTAAGTGTTTTTATCTCATTTTTTAATGTTGCTGTTGTCACCATTATTAATAATAATAAAAATCGTGTTACAAAGCTGTCATTTACTGATAACATAAGCTCATTAAAAAATATCTTCTGTTAGAAAATTCAAATCTGGGCGCCTGGGTGGCTCAGTTGGTTAAGCGACTGCCTTCGGCTCAGGTCATGATCCTGGAGTCCCTGGATCGAGTCCCGCATCGGGCTCCCTGCTTGGCGGGGAGTCTGCTTCTCCCTCTGACCCTCCCAACCCTCCCCCCTCTCATGTGCTCTCTCTCTCAGTCTCTCTCTCTCAAATAAATAAGTAAAATCTTTAAAAAAAAAAAAAAAAAAAAAAAAAAAAAAAAAAGAAAATTCAAATCTATCAGGGAGAATGTCACAGATGCAAATTTAAGAAATACAAAAATTTTTTCAATGTTAAGTGTACACTGGTCTAGCAATCAGTGAGTGTGAAAGCCTAAACTAATATTTTCTCTTCAAGTTGGTAAGAAAATGAAGAATATAACCCTTGGTTAGGAGTGTAGATTCTAGGGGTGTCTGGGTAACTCAGTTGCTTGAGCATCTGACTCTTGATCTCAGCTCAGGTCTTGATCTCAAGGTTGAGAGTTCAAGCCCCTTGTTGGGCTCCACACTGGGTGTAGAGCTTACTTTAAAAATAAATAAATAAATAAATAAATAAATAAATAAATAAATGGGAGTGTAGATTCTAGCTGCTTTGAATCTGAGCTTACCCACTTCCTGTTATTTGATTCTGGGAAATTAAATTAATCTCTCCATATTTCAATTTTCTCACATTTAATTCATAGAGTTAATTGAAGCAGACAATCCACTTAAAGCATTAACACCATCCCTGACACTTAGGAAATGCTCAATAAATGTTAACTACAGCTATTATTCAGTGAGCTATAGAAGTCCATGTCTTCACTCTTTCACCTGTCTGCCCACTCCATATAAATAATAGGTAGACCTATGACCCAGCAATTGCACTACTGGGTATTTACCCCAAAGATACAAATGTAGGGATCCAAAGGGGTATGTGCACCCCAATGTTTATAGTAGCAATGTCCACAATAGCCAAACTGTGGAAAGAGCCAAGATGTCCATTGACAGATGAATGGATAAAGAAGATGTGGTATATATATATAATGGAATATTATGCAGCCATCAAAAGGAATGAAATCTTGCCATTTGCAATGACGTGGATGGAACTGGAGGGTATTACGCTGAGCAAAATAAGTCAATCAGAGAAAGACATGTATCATATGATTTCACTGATATGAAGAATTCTTAATCTCAGGAAACAAACTGAGGGTTGGAGTGGTGGGGGGAGGGAGGGATGGGGTGCCTGGGTGACAGACATTCGGGAAGGTATGTGCTATGGTGAGCACTGTGAATTGTGTAAGACTATTGAATCACACACCTGTACCTCTGAAACAAATAATACATTATATGTTAAAAAAAGAAGAAGATAGTAGGAAGGGAAAAATGAAGGGGAGAAAATCAGAGGGGGAGACAAACCATGAGAGACTATGGACTCTGAGAAACAAACTGAGGGTTTTAGAGGCGGGGGGGGGGATGGGTTAGCCCGGCGATGGCTATTAAGGAGGGTACGTATTGAATGGACCACTGGGTGTTATATACAAACAATGAATCATGGAGCACTACATCAAAAACTAATGATGTAATGTATGGTGACTAACATAACATAATAAAATTAAATTAAATTAAATAAATAAATAATAGGTAGATCTGCAAACTCAAGCATGGCCCCTATTGGACATGTTTATAAACAAAAATAAATAATTATGACAACTCTGTATAAGGATGATAAGGACTTAATCTGACAACATATTTTTCTGAGAAAAAAAATAAGACCCAATAAGATTTTAAATTTGCCTGTATAGAAAAAAAAGTACATCTAAAGAGAGAGTTAATTGTTTGGCACTAAAATACTCCTCTTTTATTGTGATTTCAGTGGGCAATTTAACCATGCTTTTTGCTCTCATGTGTATCTACATTTTAATCACTCAACTGTCTTAATTTAGCCATTTACCTCCTTTGTCTTAGAAATTGCTTTATTTTTTGCAATGAAAAAACCTCTCAAAAATTACCATAAATATTTGTTTTATATAACCACTGTTGAGGAAAAAAGAAAAAGCCCTTTCATTTCCATTTAATTCTAAAAGGTACAGAAAACATTGTGTTTTACTCCTTGCATGGTTGGGCTATAGTTATATTATTAGGGCCCCTGAACAACTGAGCTTGCATTCACTCAACACTCTGTCAAAGTAGGACCCAGGAATTATAAAATGTGTTGATTTATTGATCTGTGGCATCTTTCCCCCCTTTAATCTATGCCTTTTAAAAAATGCATAAGCATCTAACTGGGGATTTACCAAAATGTTAGTTACATAATAGTTGATCTCAATTGCTATTCATGACTTCTGAAGAAAAGGGAAAAATCATCATTTTTGCATCTGTCACAATGGGGCTCCTGCTTTGGAAATACTGACTCTTGACTGACCTTGATCCAGACAAATCTGGGCCCAAAGTCTATCTTTGCCATCTACTCCCTAACAAACATCATACGTCAGTAAACTTCGCTGAGCTCTAGTTCATAATGATCCTGGTCTTTTATATTATTGGGTCGGTGGGGCAAATCATAGAATAATTTTTCCAAGCTTGTGGTCTCAATTGTATCAGAATGGTGGTCTCTCTAAGATAAGACTTCATTCTTAACAATCCCCTTGGCCTGTATCTTCCTCAACCTTGATACCCATGACCAAAGAACTAGGTTTCCATAACAAATTCCTGTTTTGCTTTTCCTTCTGCCTCTCTAATCATTCATTTGTCCCGTCTGTATCGCTTCTTCTTCCTACCACCCCATGCATGGAGAGGCCCATAACACAACCGAACCGTCAGCCCTGTATTCCCTTACATCTGCATTCCTAGAAACAACTTTAAAAAATTCTTATCCCATCAATCAGTACCAGCTAGAATGGTGGGCACCATTATTCTTAGAACAATTCTACGAGATAGTTCAAATATTTGTCTCAACACATTGCTTGTATTCCCAGCCTTCAAAAAAAAAAAAAAAAAACTTAAAACCAGATTTGGGGCACATGGGTGGCTCAGTTGGTTAAGCGGCTGCCTTCGGCTCAGGTCATTATCCCAGGGTCCTGGAATCGAGCCTCACGTCGGGCTCCTTGCTCAGCAGGGAGTCTGCTTCTCCCTCTGCCTGCTGCTCCCCCTGCTTGTGCTCTCTCTCTCTGTCAAATAAATAAATAAAATCTTTAAAAAAAAACCGGATTTATCTGACTCTAATGATCATACTCTTTCAGGTACATACACTGCTTCCTTATTTATACCTCTCAGCTCTAGACTTGGCCACCTGAGTTATTATATTCTTCATTTTCTTATTGGCTTATGTGTTCAGCTAAGTGGGTCTGAGTGTTTTTAACTGGAAGGTGATCAATTTCCTACACACATACTCCCCTATGCCCATCCTACTTTCTGTCCATTAGAATTACTACTCTCCTTATAATTCCCTCAACTGCTGGGGTATTACAGTACCTATTTCAAAGGGTTGGTTATAAGAACAAAATAAATAAATAGGAATAGATGAGCAGTACCTAGAACATGGTCCATTCTCAATAAGTTAGTTCTTCTCATTATTATAATTTATATTGTATTAGTACTTCTACAACAACAACAACAATTACCACCACCACCACTACTACTACTATGAACATGCTCTAAAATGTTCAGATCTAGGGACACCTAGGTGGTTCTGTTGGTTAAGCGTCTGCCTTCGGCTCAGGTCATGATCCCAAGGTCCTGGGATCAAGTCCCGCATTGGGTTCCTTGCTCAGCGGGAGTCTGCTTCTCCTTCTCCCTCTGTCTTTCCCCCAACTTGCACTTGTTCTCTCTCTCTCTCTCTCAAATAAATAAATAAATAAATAAATAAATAAATAAATAAAATCTTTTAAAATGTTAAGATCTAGAAAATGAGTAGATATACAGAGAGTAACAACCCAGTGAGTTAAGTACTCTGACAGATATTTGTAGAAGATGCTCTATCATCACAGCAGAGTGCCTAAATGTACAATGTCTGTACTTCAATATTTAGTCACTGAAGACACACACACACACACACACACACACACACTGACTATATGTGTGCCCCATACTTTGGAAAAGGAAAGGACACTGGTAGGATTCCTCTGTATCATCCCCCATGGAATGAAATTCTTAGCGAATGCCACTTTGAGGTGAGAATTTCTATCTTCAGTTAACAGATTGTCTCCCGAAGTAACTGAAACCTGTAAGCCTTAGATAGAAAGCTGCTTGGTGCCATTAATTATAATAGAGCAATTTCAGATGATGCGACAATACTGTTTTTGAAGTGGGAGGGTTAGCTTAGCCTATAAAAATATATAAATACATATTTATTTAAATACACATATTTTAAAGGATTTGTGTCTGAATGGTGCAGCTCCTAAAACTAATTATATTTAATATAGTAAGGCAGCCTAGTCATTTCTTCCTGGCGCTTCCAACAAGAATCAAACTAATATTCAATGAGCTTCAGAAGGGAAAGCCCAATGGCCCGGGATTCTCTCTGGAGAATCCTAAAATAACAGAGCCTGAACTTGGTCCATGCTGCTTCTGATTAGACAATTCCTTGCTGGCCACTATCTGAAGGGATGAGAATGTAACCATTAAATCCCTTCATCTTTTATCTTACTGGGATATGGAGAAGAAAAGTAAAGTCTACTTCTACTTCTACTTTTGCCTCTGAGATAATCAGAAAACTAATTCCTATTCAGAATAATCCAGAGGAGGAAGTACACGGATAGACAAGGAACCACATGCCTCTTAATAACCTCACTGTCACTAATGTACACTGATGAAAGCACTGGTGTCCAGCAGTCATGTGAGAGTCAAGGGAGATAGTCCTTTCATACAGAGGCACAGTGATGGAGTATAGTCGTGTTCCAAAGAAAGACAAATGAAGGAACTCTTGAAATAGAATTGCTTGGGGCGCCTGGGTGGCTCAGTTGGTTAAGCGGCTGCCTTCGGCTCAGGTCATGATCCTGGAGTCCCGGGATCGAGTCCCGCATCGGGCTCCCTGCTCGGCAGGGAGTCTGCTTCTCCCTCTGACCCTCCTCCCTCTCATGCTCTCTGTCTCTCATTCTCTCTGTCTCAAATAAATAAATAAAATCTTAAAAAAAAAAAAAAGAAATAGAATTGCTTGTGTTTAAATCCTGGCTATACCATATTTACCAGTTATGGGACCTTCAGCAAATGATTTTAACACTTTGAATTCCAATTGGCTCATTTGTATAATGGAAACAATACTTACACTAGGTAACTGTTGATAGAATAAAGATGATGTAAGCATATGGTGTGGCATGTAATAAATATCTAATCAATTATTTCTTCTTTGTGTTGTCTACCAACTCCATCTCCTCCAATAATACATTTAAGAGCTGAACATTAATGATATAAAAATCAAATAACGAGGAAAGGTTAATTACTTTCTGATTAAAAATAAGGAAGAGTGTAATCCAAGAAGTTGAAAAATTAAATTTTGTAATGAAAAAATATTCTGAGGTCAATTTAAGACCTGCATGGGTATTCTTATTGGTTAACAATATCTACACAATCAAAGGAGGATATGGTAGCTACTTGCATACTATGCAGTTACAACCTCTGAACTAACATGTTTCAGAGATATCTGCACCATAATATATCAGGTTTTAGTCACAAAGTCCTAAATATTTAACTACAAAGAAACTTAAAAGTGTGACTGACTTTTGCCTTTTATTATATTTTATTGAGAGTATAAAGGGAATAAGACATGGTCCTTGTCTTCCACTTACCAGGTGAATAAAGATAGAAAAGATATTCTAACAAAGAAAACACATAGTGAGCAAGGGTATGGATTTGTAAGAGTATATGAATTAATAAATATGTGTAAGGAACTATAGTTGTTCCACTTTAGAGAGTATGTAGTTTAAAGGGATAGATCTGTGGTGGTTTTAAAACACAGTAAGAGAAAGCAAGTTGTTACATGGAAGAGAACCCCTGTAAGACTCTGAGCAGATCAGGTCAGAAGGGAGTGGGATAATACATTCAAAGTGCCGAAAGAAAAAAGACTGCCAACCAAGAATACTGAACCTAGCAAAGATGAACTTCAGAAGTGAAAGAAAAATAAGCTTGCCAGACAAACAAAAACTGAAAGTATTCATCACCAGCAGAAAGACCTTATAAGAAATGTTAGAGAGAGTTCTTTAAGCTGAAACAAAAAAAACACCACTTATTAACATGAAAAGATATGAAAGTATAAAACTCACTGGTAAAGGTAAATATATAGTTAAATTCAGAAATCCATAATGTTATAATGGTGATAGTAGGTAAATCACATACAATTCTAGTATAAAGTTTAAAACACAAAAGTATTAAAAATAACTATAATTATAATAATTTGTCAATGAATACACAACATCAAAAGATGTATATTGTGACATCAAAAACATAAAATGGGGGAGGAGGAGTGTAAAAATGTAGAGTCTTTGTATGCATTTGAAGTCATCAGTTTAAAATAGACTGTTACAGGGTGCCTGGGTGGCTCAGTCATTAAGCGTCTGCCTTCGGCTCAGGTCATGATCCCAGGGTTCTGGGATCAAGCCCCGCATCGGGCTCCCTGCTCCGCGGGAAGCCTGCTTCTCCCTCTCCCATTCCCCCTGCTTGTGTTCCTGCTCTCGCTGTGTCTATGTCTGTCAAATAAATAAATAAAAATCTTTTAAAAATAAATAAATAAAAAATAAAATAAAATAGACTGTTATAACTATAAGATGTTTTATGTAAGCCTCATGGTAACTACAAAGCAAAAACTTATAGTATATACAAAATGATAAAGAGAAAGGAATAAAAGCATACCACTATAGAAAATCATCAAATCACAAAGGAAGAGAACAAGAGAAGAAGAAAGGAACAAAGGAATTATGAAATGGCCAGAAAACAATTAACAAAATGCAATAGTAAGTCCATACCTGTCAATACTTACTTTAAAAGTGAATGGACTAAACTCTCCAATCAAAGTACATAAAATGGCTGAATAGATTTTTTTTAATAGACCCAACTATATGCTACCTACGAGAGACTTACTTCAGATTTAAGGACACAAAGAGAAAGTGAAAAGATGGAAAGAGATATCATATGCAAATGGAAAACAAACACACAAAAAAGGCAAGGATAGCTATATTTACATCAGACAAAACAGACTTTAAGCCAAAAACGGTCACAAAAGATAAAGGACAAAGAAGGTCATCACATAATGATATAAGGGTCATTCACCAAGAAGATATAACAATTATAAATATTTATGTACCCAACATAGGAGCACCTAAATATAAAGCAAAGATTAACAGATATGAAGGGAGAAATAGACATCAATACAATTATAATGGGGGACTCCAATACCCCACTTTCAACAATGGATAGATCATTCAGACAGAAAATCAGTAAGGATTTAAATGACATGTTAGACTAGATGGACCTAAAAGACATATACAGAACATTCTATTCAATAGCAGCAGAATACACATTTTTTTCTCAAGTACAAGGAGTATTTTCCAGGATAGATCATATATGTTAGGACACAAAACAAGTCTTAATAAATTCAAGAACATTGAAATCATATCAAGAATCTTTTTCCCAGGGCACCTGGGTGGCTCAGTTAGTTAAGTGTCTGCCTTTAGCTCAGGTCATGATCTCAGGGTCCTGGGATGGAGCCCCGCATTGAGCTCCCCACTCAGCAGGGAGCCTGCTTCTCCCTCTCCCTCTGCCACTCCTCCTGCTTGTGCTCTCTCTCTCACTCTCTCAAATAAATGAATAAAATCTTAAAAAGAAACAGAAACTTTTTCCCACTTTTTCTACTAATGACATGAAACTAGAAATTAATTACAAGAAGAAAACCTCAAGGGCGCCTGGGTGGCTCAGTTGGTTAAGCGACTGCCTTCCGCTCAGGTCATGATCCTGGAGTCCCGGGATCGAGTCCCACATCGGGCTCCCTGCTCAGCGGGGAGTCTGCTTCTCCCTCTGACCCTCCCCCCTCTCATGTGCTCTCTCTCATTCTCTCTCTCAAATAAATAAATAAAATCTTTAAAAAAAAAAAAAAGAAGAAAACCTCAAAATTCAAAAATACATGAAAATCAAACAACACACTCTTGAACAATGGATCAAAGAAGATCTTGAGACAAATAAAAATGGAAACACAACATATCAAAACTTATGAGAACAGCAAAAGCAGTTCTCAGAAGGAAACTTATAACAATAGATTCCCACATTAAGAAAACCAAAAGAGCTCAAATAAACAACCTATCTTTACATCGAAAGAAGCTAGAAAAAGAACAAACAAGCCCTAAGTTAGAAGGAAGAACTAAATGAAATAAAGACGAAAAGGCAAAAGAAAAGATGAATGAAACTAAAATCTGGTTCTTTGAAAAGATAAACAAAATTCAAAAACCTTTAGCTAGACTCACCAAGAAAGAGAGAGGACTCAAATAAAATCAGAAATGAAAGAGGAGATGTTACAACAAATACCAAGAAACACAAAGGATCATAAGAGACTATAATGAACAATTATAGACCAATATATTGGACAACCTAGAAAAAAATGGATGAATTTCTAGAATCATATAACCTTCTAATACTGAATCATGAAGAAATAGAAAACCTGAATAAACCAATTACTAGTAGGGAGATTGAATGAGTAATCAAAAACCACCCAACAAACAAAAGCCCAAGACCAGACAGCTTCACTGGTAAATTCTACCAAACATTCAAAGAAGAATTAACACCAGTCCTTCTCAAACTCTTCCAAAAATTAAAAAAGGACTTCTAAACTTATTTTCTGAGGCCAGCATTATCCCCAAACCAAAGCCAGACAAGGACATTACAAGTGAAAGAAAATTTCAGACCAATACCATTGATGAATATAGATGTAAACATCCTTAACAAAATATTTGCAAGCTATATTCAACAGTACATTAAAAGCATCATGCACCATGATCAAGTGGAATTCTTTCTGAGATAAAAGTATGGTTTAACATTGCAAATCAACAAATAGGTTACACAGCACTAACATGATGAAGGATAAAAATCATATGATGATCTCAATAGATCCAGTAAAAGCATTTGACAAAATTTAACATCCTTCCATGGTAACAACTTTCAATGAACTGGGTATAGGTGAAATGTACCTCAACATAATAAAGGCCATATATGAGAAGCCCACAGCTAACATTATACTCCATGGTATAAAGCTGAAAGTTCTTCCTCTAAGATCAGAATAAGAAAAGGATGTCCACTTTCACCACTTTTATTTAATATAATACTAGAATTAAGCAAGAAAAATAAATAAAAGGCATTTAAATCAGAAAGGAAGGAATACAACTGTCACTACTTGCAGATTACATGATATGTATATAGAAAACCCTAAAGACTTCACCAGAAAACTCAGAACAAATCAACAAATACAGTAAAGTTGCAGGTTACAAAATCAATATACAAAAAGTCTGTTGTATTTCTGTACACTAACAACAAACTATCAAAAGAGAAATTAAGAAAATAATCCCATTTAAAATTGCATCAGTAAGAATAAAATACCTAGGAATAAATTTAACCAAGGAACTGAAAAACCTGTACACTGATAATAAGACATTGATGAAAGAAATTGAAGAAGACACAAATAAGTGGAAAGATATTCCATGGTCATGGACTGGAAGAATTAATATTGTTAAGTGTTCATACCACCCAAAGCAATCTACAGATTCAATGCAATTCCTATCAAAATTACAAAGGCATTTTTCACAAAAATAGAATAATACTAAAATTTGACAGAAGACCCCAAATTGCCAAAGCAATGTTGAGAAAGAAGAACAAAGATGAGGGCATCATGTTTTCTGATTTCAGACTATATTACAAAGCTATAGTCATCAAAACAGTATGGTATTAGTATAAAACAGAATCAATAGAACAGAATAGAGTCCAGAAATAGACCCATGCATATATGACCAATTAATTTAAAACAAAGGAGCCAAAAATATACAATGGGGAAATGATAGTCTCTTCAATAAAACAGTGCTCAGAAAACTGGATAGTCACTTGCAAAATAATGAAACTGGACCATTATCTTATACCACACATAAAAATCAACTCAAAATGGATTAAAGACTTGAACATAAGACCTGAAACCATAAAACTCCTAGAAGAAAATACATGGGTAAGCTATTTGGCATTGCTCTTAGCTATGATTTTAACTTGACACAAAGACAACAAAAGCAAAAATATACAAGTGAGACTGTATCAAACTAAAAAGCTTTTGCACAGCAAAGGAAATCATCAATAAAATGAAAAGGCAACCTATGGAATGGGAGAAAATATTTGCAAATCACATATCTGATAAGGAGTTAATATCCAAAATATACCCGAAACTCCTACAATTCCATAACAAGAAAAAACAAATAATCCAATTTAAAAATGGGCAAAGGACCTGAATAGACTTTTTTCCAAAGAAGACATAAAAATGGTCAACAGGTATGGAAAGGTACTCAACATCACTAATATCAGAGAAGTGCAAATCAAAACCACAGAGATTGCCTCATACCTGTTATGATGGCTATCATCAAAATCACAAGAGATAACAAATGCTAGAGAGAATGTACAGAAAAGGGAACACTTGCACACTGTTGGTGGAAATGTAAACTGGTACAGCCACTACGGAAAACAGTATGGAATTTCCTCAAGAGATTAAAAATAGAACTACCATACGATCCAGCAATCCCACTTCTGGGAATATACCAAAAGGAAACAAAATCACTACCTCAAAGAGATATCTGTACTCCAATGCTCATTGCAGCATTATTCACAATAGCCAAGGGATGGAAACAACCTAAAAGTGTATCAACAGATGAATGGATAAAGAAAATGTGAGATCACACACACACACACATACACACGCACACACACAGAGGAATATTATTCATCCTTGAAAAGGAAGGAAATCCTACCATTTGCAACAACATGGATGAACCTGGAGGGCATCATGCCAAGTGAAGTAAACCAAACAGAGAAAGACAAATACTGTATGGTATCACTTATATAGAGAATCCTTTTTTTTTTTTTTAAGTAGAACTCACAGAAATAAAGTAAATAGGGAGAGGCTGATAAGAGTATAAACCTTCAATTATAAAATGAATAAGGTCTGGGGCTCCTGGGTGGCTCAGTCGGTTAAGCGTCTGACTCTTGATCTCAGCTCAGTTCTTGATCTCAGGGTCGTGAGTTCAAACCCGGCATCGAAAAAAAGAAAAAGGGGAAAAAAGAAGAAAAGAAAATGAATAAAGTCTGAAAATCTAATGTATAACATGGTGATCATACTTTATTGTATAACTGAAATTTGCTAAAAGAAGAATAAAAGTGTTCTCACCAAGAAAAGTGGAGATGTAAATAAATATATGAGATGATGAATGTGTTAATTAACTTGATGGCAGGAATCCTTTCACAATCTATATGTATATCAAATAATCATGTTGTAAACTTCATAAATCATAATATAATTTGTCAATTATACTTCAATATAGTTAGGAAAAAAACACGATAAGAGGAATATTGATACCCTGTCATCAAGAGATCCATGTCCACTACTTTGAATCTGAGTGGGGCTGTGCTTTCCAACATCAATTTTCTAAAACCAACTGGATGTCCAATAATTCAATTAAATTCTAACTACCCAGATTTAGCACAGACCCCATGGGTTAAGGGGCTCAGTGCTATGAAACTGTCCCCATTTCACACTACAGCCACAAGTCCTGAGGATTATCACACTTTTAGCACAAAGGGCTTGGCTACAAATTCAGAGATTCCCCTGAACCCCTGCAGGTTCAATAATTCACTGGAACAATTCACAGAACTCAAGAAAGTGCTATACTTGACATTACCATTTTATTCTAAAGGACACAAATGAACAGCCAGGTGAACAGGTACATGAAGTGAGGGTCCCAAGCCCAGGAGCTTCTGTCCCCGTGAAGTCAGAGTACATCACCTCCTGGTACATCAATGTTTCACCAACCAGGAAGCTCACTAGCCCCTCTCCCCTCCCTGGAGGTCAGAGGGTGGGAATGAAGATTCCAGCCCTCTAATCATATGGTTGTTTTTTCTGTCAATCAGCATGATGCAAAAGACACCCTGATCACTCAGAAGATCCCAAGGACTTTTGAAGCTCTGTGCCAGGAACCAGGGAAAAAGACCAGATATATTCTTTATTATACCACAGCTTGTAATTGCTTTGACAGAGAACTGCCTAAAGTGATTCTGTGGGATTCACGAGGCTTCCACTTTGTTCAGTGAGACACTCATGCTCAGAGCCCTGAACTATACCGTAAGAAGCCCAACTCCTCGAGGTCACCATGCTATAAACCAACTAAACCACATATAGGCACTCTGGTTGACTGTCCTAGCTTCTTCGTCATGCCAACACAGATATGAGATGAGCCTTTAGATCACTGTAGCCCCCTGGCCTCTAGTCACTTCAGCCGTTAAGTCTTCCCAACTGAATCCCCAGATGATATGGATTAGAGAAAAGCCATCCTTGCTGAGCCATCTGAATTTCTGACCCACAGAATGTATAAAAAAAGATATTCTAAGTTGCTAAGTTACAGGTAACTTCTTGCTGGAACAAGTCATAGCAAGCACGGCTAGAAAAGTAGACGGGATCAGGTCATGCCATGTTAAAAGTGTTGGGCTCAATTCCATAGAAAACCAGTTTTTAGAGTGAGGAGGAATGCATCAAAGTTGGATTCCTTTTCAGGATAACTCATTCTGGCTGCTATGAGAAGGCTAAACTTAAGGCAAGCAAGACTGGAGACGGGAGGAAGGAGAAAGATGTTGACGACATTTACCAGGACAGCAATGATAGAAATAAAGAAAAGAAGACAGTTTTAACAAGAACAACCCCCTACCAACAACAACAACAAAAGAAAAAAAATTAGGAGGAAAAAAACAGCAGAACTTAATGAAAGATCAAATATAGAATTGGGGAACAGGAGGGAGAAGGAAGAATTAATGATATCCCCATGTTTCTGAAATAAATGGCTAGGAAGTTGATAGAGCTCTTAGTAGACTTAGAATAATAAAAAAAAATAACAGTGATTAAGGACAAGATAATAACCATCAAGTTTTAGTGTACTGAAATTTCTTGTGGGTTCTACGTGGATATACCCAGCAAACTGCTCATAAGCCCAGAGCTTGAGAAAGAAGTTAGTCTGGATGGTAGTATAATTGAGAATCAACAGTCTCTACCATTAAACCAATGAGAATAGATTAGATCATTTAAAGAAATGATACAAAATAAGTAAAATGGAGAGTCAAGGATAAATCCCCACAGAACTCCACTGTTTAAGACTTTAAGCTGCTTGAATCCGTGAATCAGAACTTTTTTCATACTCAAGACCTGAGGACCACTACTTGGAATTTAGTGGGTTCGTCTGCATGGTGGGTCTGAAATTCGGCAACTTCTGGGAAAGTCACACAGACTGAGATGGATAATTTGCATTAATTTGTTGTTGTTGTTTTTTAAATCCCACCCAGAGAAGCAAGGGGACTGCCATTCACACCAGTTCCCAAGGGAAGCCAGACCCTTCTCATTGTTCAGATCAGTACAACTAATCGGTAAACTGCCTCTCTGCACAGAGTACCTCCCTGCTATTGTTCTGACCCTGTGCCATTACACAGAGTGGAGAGCAATTGAAAGAAGCTTTTATTACTGCCTGGAATTGAAATCCAGAAGCCAGGATTGTTCAGGAGCTAAAAGCAATTTATTCTTAAGCTTTTATTTTTATAAAGTTGAGATGATTCCCACATCTCGTCCCCCCACCCCTCCTGCACTTTCCATCTGCAAGTTCCAGGGCAGGTATGTCAGGTTTGGGGGAGGTGGTTCAATTCCAGATTGTTTTAAGCTTTGGCAAGGCCTAAGAATTCACACAACCCCAAGTTTTGTCTTTAAAGAAACAGCAAGCCGTGTATTTTTAGATGTAGAACAATTTCTTCCATAGTCAAACACACAAAATGATGCAAGTCCCATGCATACAACTGGTAATTTTAGTAAAATATCTGTCCCTTCAAAGTGTATTGGGGTGTGTGTGTGGGCGCACGTGTGATGAAAAGGAGAGAAGAGTGGATCAATGATTTCAACCAGGGGCTGTTTTAACTTCCAGGAAACATTTGACAATGTTTGAAGAAATGTTTTGGTTGTCACAACTTGGAGGTATTACTAGTGTCCAGTGGTTAGAGGCCAGGATGCTGCTGAGCATCCTGCAATGCGCAGGACAGCCCCCACAACAAGGAATTTTGTAGCCTGAGATGTCAATAGTGCCAAGACTGAGACAACTTGAGAGAGAGAAAGTAGAGAAATTAAGCAATTATTCCAGTGCTTTTTTTTTCCTACACAAATTAAGCCTAGTCACAGAACCATCACTTCTCAGGACAGGAGAATATTCTAGTTACCATGCAGTCTTGGGCACCATAACATATGGTGTGAGGATGGTAAGATTGGTTTGGGCATTGTAATTCTATTAGACAGACTTGCTTGAATAAAAGAGAAAACACAGAACATAGCTCCATGATCAGGCTGCAAAAAATGTCACCCTTGTGCTGTGACTAAAAACAGATAACCCCTCGAGCTAGCGACAGAAGGAAACTGACTGCATGAGGAGACAAGAGAGAAAATATGTTTAATGTTCCATTTGGATAGAGGCGCCTGCTAGCTGTAGCTCTGAGATGGTCTTGTAGGTTTAGGAACCAGAAGGGAAAATGGTCTCTGACCTCCAGGGGATGCTGGGAAACAGATGCCTGAAGATCCCAGGGAAGAATTTCTGACCCAACAATGGGCTTCTTGCATGTGTCAAATGGTATTTCTTTTTGTGTGAAAATTTGCTGTTTCTTATTAAAACATGAGAAAACGTCCAAATTCTCAGACAGCCTCCCTGAGGCTTCAGCTCATCTGGTTGGCCACACTCTCTGTTGGAATTCCTAATACCCAAATTCTCTCACTGCATGTTACTTAAGGATTCACTGTTCTAGGAGATAGCATGGGGCTTTCCCCTTGTCTCATGGCTCACTGGGCAGCACAAGTGTTAGTAGAGATTTTCAGGAAGTCAGATGTAAAAACACATGAGCTTGAGGAACAGACGAGCTTGAGTATGAATACTGGCTAGACTCCTCTCCTATAGCACGTGACCTTGGTAACATCTTAATTTCTCCAAATCTCAGTTTACGAATAAGCAATTAGGAAACACAACTGTTGTGAGAATTAGGGGTGACAACATATTTAATTATGCCAAGATGATATCTAGGTCATGGTAGGTATGCACTCAGATTGCTATTTTTGTGGTAAGTATTATACTTCTTTCGAAACATAAGGTCTAAAAATACCTTTCTACCTGTATTATCTTGAGTTTCTGCTTATAACCAAGCTGATACAAATACCACTTGAAGAACATGCCTTGTGCTTCTGACTAATTATGCTGGGGAGAAAGCGACAAAGTCATAGGCCACACAGGATGGAGAAAAGGACACTAGAAATTTAGATAGAGACAGGTTTCCTGTTGGAATAAATTTTAGGGTCTGCACATATCAGTCCATATTTTTCCTGAACTTCTTCACAATAAAGAAATAGAGTGGAATGTCTTTAATTGTAGTAGATGGAGAGAGTTGACTCATGAATGCAGAGCCTCTTAAAAGAAGATACTTTCTTATACTCAAGTACACTTAGTACCCAAAGGGGTATAGTATGTGTCATTTTTCCCTTTATGTGTCCAACATTTAACAATGACCCCAAGCCCAAAAAAGTCCAGATCTTTCAAAGGACAGTGGAAGGAAATGGATACATTTCTCTGAAATATACTGCATGAAATTTCATGGAAGCAGAGACTTCAAATGTGAAATATGGTACTAGATGTTATGTCCACATGATAATACTAATTATTTCAATAGTGAAGCCACTAAAAATAGAGAAAATAGTTTTCTTTTAGTCCAGGGAGCTATTGGCTCAGCATAAGCATCTAAGTACTAAAGCTTTAAGAACCCCCACTTTCAAGGGTCTTGCAGAGCCAAAGAAATAAAGGAAACACCACAGCAGGCCAAGACAGATGTAGGAAACAACAACATGGTTGGGTGTGAGTCCTGAAGCCAGCACCTACTAGCTATGTAAAGTTGGCAAGCTAATTTCATTCTTCTGAGTCACAGTTCTCTCATTTGTAATTATATTATCATGCACCTTGAAGGCTTGTTTGTGGGTATTACATAGATAATGCCTATAAGACATGTGAGTAGCCCCTCATGATAGCCTTACCATTGTTACTACACTCCCATTTCATCTTTTCCTAGAAAAGTTGCATAGTGCATCTATGGATCCATCCATCTGATGACTTGCTGCTCACTATCTCTGCTCATTCCCTAAACTGAACCTTTTTTTGCACATTCTCAAGCCAGTAAGAGAAATGCCACTTCATTTGGACAGATTCCCACATATGACTACTGCCCTATAAGACATCCCAGGCAATGTCTCACCAACTATGATAAATCTGCTATGATTATTGCAATTACCCCTGACCTTTTCAGAGCACTTTGGATCCTTCATCCCAATACCCTTCTATGTGTCAGGGTTCTCCAGAAAAACAAAACCAGTAGGATATATATATAGAGAGAGAGAGATTTATTTTAAGGAATTTCTCACATGATTATGAAGGCTAGCAAGTTCAAAATCCACAGGGTAGCCCAGCGGGCTGGAGACTCAGGGAAGAGCTAATACTGCAGTTCAAGTCTGAAGGCTGCCTATAGCAAAATTCCCTCTTGCTCAGAGGTCAGTCTTTTTCCTATTCAGGCCTTCAACTGATTGGATGAGGCCCACCCATAGTATGGAAGGCAATAAAGTCCACCAATTAAAATGTTTATCCATCCAAAAGCATTCTAACAGAAAAATCCAGAATAATGTTTGACGAAATATCTGGATACCATGGTCCAGCCAACTAGACACATAAAATAGGCCATCACAATCCTTTCTTAGGGCAGCTGTCAATCCTCTCAAACTCCATGCAGATTTTCATTCCCTCTGTCCAGGTTCTGACAGAGAGCTTTCAGTGCTATGACACCAGTTTCTAATTGTCAAGTTAGCATAATGTCCATAGTCATTTCAAGAACTATGATCAAGGAAGATATCTGAAAATGATATTTCTGATAAGGAGTTAATATCCAGAATATATAAAGAACTTATACAACTCAACACCAAAAAAGCAAATAATCCAATTTAAAAATGGGCAGAGGAAAAAGACATTTTTCCAAAGAAGACATCTAGATGGCCAATAGACACATGAAAAGATGCTTAACATCACTAATCATCAGGGAAGTATAAGTAAAACCACAATGGGATATCACTTTACACCTGTCAGAATGGCTAAAATAAAAAACATAAGAAACAGCAAGTGTTGGTGAGGATGTGGAGAAAAAGGAACATTTGTGCACTATTGGTGGGAATGTAAATCGGTGCAACTGCTGTGGAAAACACTATGGAGGTTCCTCAAAAAAATTAAAAATAGAATTACCATATGATCTAGTAATTCCAGCTGGGTATTTATCCAAAGAAAACAAAAATACTAATTCAAAAAATACATGCACCCCTGTTTAATACAGTATTATTGACAATAGCTAAGATATGGAGGCAACCCAAGTGTCCATTGACAGATGAATGGATAAAAAAGATATGGCATAGGTTGGGGGAAAAGTTGGCAGAGGAGTTGGGGACCTATTCCAACCCGTCCCTGGAAATGAGGTGGATATCTACCAGACCACTCTGAACACCCACAAAATCAGCCTCAGATGTAAGAAGATAGATCTGGATCTCTACAAACAGAATACTGCAGGCAGTTGGTTTCGAGGTATGAAGCGGGGAGCCGTGATTCCGCAGGCAGATATCGGAGGATAAACAGAAGGTGGGAGGGAGCAGTGGGGGTCCTACACCGCCGGTGAATGATGACCTCCCATGCTGGGAATGGGGCACAGACTCGCAGACTGGTAGCGACAGGGAAAGGACTTTAAGGCAGCCACCCAGACTGAAACCCAGAACAGCAGAGCCACATGTGTGAACTGGGGACAGCTGGTGGTTTTAGAAGCACAAAGGGCAGAGATGTGCCCCAACCTGGAGGCGAGGACTGGGAGCACAGCTGAGGGTCGCACAACCCAGGATGCTGCAGTTCATAGCAGCACAGACAGAAATGGAGATAGCGTGGCCAGGAGAGTTCACTGAAGAACAGACTGCGATCTCTCTGCTCTGAGGCAGAGGGTTGGAAATGATCTCTTCTGCTCTGACTCTCGGAAAAGACACAGAAAGCTGCCAGGGAAAGCCACCAGAGAACAAAAGCCCCAAAAACTGGTGTTCACTGAGCCCATCCCCTGCCACAGGGGGGCACGGCAACTCTGCCCAAACAGGGTTGCCTGAGTAACGGTGCAGCAGGCCCCTCCCCCAGAAGACAGGCTGGGAGAACAAGAGGCCAGCAACCCTAAGGTCCCTAGAAAACAGGTGCATCCTTGCTTGGGTTGTGGGCAATAATTTGGACTCTGTACATTCCCTCAACCACCCCTCAACAGAATGACTAGGGGGAGGAGCCCCCAAAATAGGAAAGACTCAGAGACTATGACTTCTGCCACAAATTTACAAATGGATACAGATATAACCAAGATGTCGGAGGTGGAATTCAGGCTAGCAATTGTGAAGACAATAGCTAGAATGGAGAAATCAATTAATGGCAACATAGAGTCTCTAAGGGCAGAAATGAAAGCTGAATTGGCAGAACTTAAAAATGCTATCAATGAGATCCAATCTCATCTAGATATTCTAACAGCTAGGGTAAGCAGGGCAGAAGAAAGAATTAGTGATCTAGAAGACCAATTAATAGACAGGAAGGAAAAAGAGGAGGCCAGGGAAAAACAACTCAGAATCCATGAAAATAGAATCAGAGAAATAAGTGACACCGTGAAACATTCCAATGTCAGAATTACTGGGATCCCTGAGGGGGTGGAGAGAGAGAGAGGACTAGAAGATATATTTGAGCAAATCATAGCTAAGAACTTCCCTAATCTGGGGAATAAAACAAATACTTGTGTCCTAGAGGCAGAGAGGACCCCCCAAGATCAAGGAAAACAAGTCAATGCCCCACCATGTAATAGTAAAACTCACAAATCTTAGAATCAAGGAAACCATCTTTTTTTTTTACTTTTTTTATTGTTATGTTAATCACCATACATTACATCATCAAGGAAACCATCTTAAGGGCAGTTAGAGGAAGAGATTCCTTATGTACAGAGGGAGAAACATCAGAATAATGTCAGACCTATCCACAGAGACCTGGCAAGACAGAAAGGGCTGACAAGACATATTCAGGGTACTAAATGAAAAGAACATGCAGCCAAGAATACTTTATCCGGCAAGGCTGTCATTTAGAATGGATGGAGAGATGCAGAGCTTCCAAGACCGGCAGAAACTGAAAGAGTATGTGACCACTAAGCTGGCCCTGCAAGAAATATTAAGGGGGGTTCTATAAAAGGAGAAAGACCCCAAGAGTGACATAGAACAGAAATTTACAGAGACAATCTATAAAAACAAGGTCTTCACAGGCAATATGATGACAATTCATATCTTTCAATAATCACTCTCAACATGAATGGCCTAAATGCTCCCATAAAATGGCACAGGGTTGCAGACTGGATAAAAAGACAGGACCCATCCATATGCTGTCTACAAGAGACTCGTTTTGAAACTAAAGATACATCCAGGCTGAAAGTGAAGGGATGGAGATCCATCTTCCATGCCAGCGGACCCCAAAAGAAAGCTGGGGTTGCAATTCTTATATCAGACAAATTAGATTTTAAGCTAAACACTGTAGTTAGAGACACAGAAGGACACTAATCATTCTTAAAGGGTCTATCCAACAAGAAGATTTAACAATTGTAAATATCTATGCCCCCAACATGGGAGCAGCCATCTACATAAGCCAACTGTTAACCAAAATAAAGAGTCATATTGATAATAATATGTTAATTGTAGGAGACCTCAATACTCCACTCTCAGCAACGGACAGATCATCTAAGCAAATCAACAAAGAAACAAGAACTTTGAGTGACACACTGGACCAGATGGATCTCATAGATATATACAGAACATTCCACCCTAAAACAACAGAATACTCATTCTTCTTGACTGCACATGGAACTTTCTCCAGAATAGACCACATACTGGGACACAAATCAGGTCTCAACCGATATCAAAAGACTGAGATTATTCCCTGCATATTCTCAGACCATAATGCTTTAAAACTGGAACTCAATCACAAGGAAAAATTTGGAAGAAATTCAAACACTTGGAAGCTAAAGACCACTCTGCTCAAGAATGTTTGGGTCAACCAGGAAATCAAAGAAGAACTTAAACAATTCATGGAAACCAATGAGAACGAAAACACATTGGTCCAAAACCTATGGGATACTGCAAAGGCAGTCCTAAGGGGGAAATACATAGCCATCCAAGCCTCACTCAAAAAAAATAGAAAAATCCGAATTCACCAATTAACTTTACACCCTAAAGAACTAGAGAAAAAGTAACAAACAATGCCTAAGCCATGCATTAGAAGAGAAATAATTAAGATTAGAGCAGAGATCAATGAATTAGAAACCAGAAACACAGTAGGTCAGATCAACAAAATTTAGAACCTGGTTCTTTGAAAGAATTAATAAGATCAATAAACCACTGGGCAGATATATCCAAAAGAAAAGAGAAAGGACCCAAATTAATAAAATTATGAATGAAAGGGGAGAGATCATGACTAACCCAAGGAAATAGAAACAGTTATTAGAAATTATACAACTATATGCCAATATATTGAGCAACCTGGATGAAATGGATGTCTTCTGGAAACCTATAAACTCCCAAGACTGAAACAGGACAACTGTTTGAAAGAACAAGAAACTGACAACCGGAATAGGCCAATAACCAGTAACAAGATTGAAGCAGTGATCAAAACTTCCCAAAAAACAAGAGTCCAGGGCCCGATGGATTCCCTGGGGAATTCTACCAAACATTCAAAGAAGAAATAATACGTATCCTCCTGAAGCTGTTTCAAAAAATAGAAACAGAAGGAAGCTTCCAGACTCATTCTATGAGGCCAGCATTACCTTAATCCCCAAACCAGGCAAAGACCCCATCAAAAAGGAGAATTTCAGACCGATATCCCTGATGAATATGAATTTCAATATTCTCAACAAAATCCTGGCTAATAGGATCCAACAATACATTAAAAGGATCATCCACCATGACCAAGTGGGATTTATCCCTGGGAGGCAAGGGTGGCTCAACATTCACAAATCAATCAGTGTGATAGAACACATTAATAAGAGGAGAGAGAAGAACCATGTGGTTCTCTCAATTGATGCAGAAAAAGCATTTGACAAAATACAGCATCTTTTCCTGATTAAAACTCTTCAGAGGAGCGCCTGGGTGGCTCAGTCGGTTAAGCGTCTACCTTCAGCTCAGGTCATGATCCCAGGGTCCTGAGATCAAGCCCCACATCGGACTCCCTGCTCAACAAGCAGGGAGCTTGCATCTCCCTCTCCTGCTCCCCCTGCTTGTGTTCTCTCTCTCTCTGTCAAATAAATAATATCTTTTAAAAAAAAACTCTTCAGAGTATAGGGATAGAGGGAACATTTCTCAAGTTCATAAAATCCATCTATGAAAAACCCATAGCACATATCATCCTCAATGAGGAAAAGCTGAAAGCCCTTCCCTTAAGATCAGGAACACAACAAGGATGCCCACTCTCACCACTATTGTTCAACATAGTACTAGAAGTCCTAGCAACAGCAATCAGACAACAAAAAGAAATAAAAGGTATTCAAATTGGCAAAGAAGTAGTCAAAGTCTCTCTCTTCACAGATGACATGATACTTTACGTGGAAAATCCAAAAGACTCCACCCCCAAATTACTAGAACTCATCCAGCAATTCAATAATGTGGCAGGATACAAAATCAATGCACAGAAATCAGTTGCTTTCTTATATACTAACAATGCAACTGTAGAAAGAGAAATTAGAGAAACGATTCTTTACAATAGCACCAAAAACCATAAGATACCTCAGAATAAACCTAACCAAAGAGGTAAAGGATCTATACTCTAGGAACTACAGAACACTCATGAAAGAAATTGAAGAAGACACAAAAAGATGGAAAAACATTCCACACTCATGGATCAGAAGAATAAACATTGTTAAAATGTCTATGCTACCCAGAGCAATCTATACCTTCAATGCCATCCCGATCAAAATTCCAATGACATTTATTAAAGTGCTGGAACAAACAATCCTAAAATTTGTATGGAATCAGAGAAGACCCCAAATCGCCAAGGAAATGTTGAAAAAGAGAAACAAAGCTGGGGGCATCACGTTGCCTGATTTCAAGCTATATTATGAAACAGTAATCACCAAGACAGCATGGTACTGGCACAAAAACAGACATATAGACCAATGGAACAAAATAGAGAGCCCAGATAAGGGCCCTCAACTCTATGGTCAAATAATCTTCAACAAAGCAGGAAAAAATATGCAATGGAAAAAAGACAGTCGCTTCAATAAATGGTGCTGAGAAAATTGGACAGCTATATACAGAAGAATGAAACTCGACCATTCTCTAACACCGTACACAAAGATAAACTCAAAATGGATGAAAGACCTCAATGTGAGACAGGAATCCATCAAAATCCTAGAGGAGAACATAGGCAGTAACCTCTTTAACATTGACCACAGCAACTTCTTTCAAGATACCTCTCCAAAAGCTTGTGAAACAAAACCAAAAATGAACTTTTGGGACTTCATCAAGATAAAAAGCTTCTGCACAGCAAAGGAAACAGTCAACAAAACAAAGAGGCAAGCCACAGAATGGGAGAAGATATTTGCAAATGACCCTACAGATAAAGGGCTGGTATCCAAAATCTATAAAGAACTTCTCAAACTCAACACCCAAAAAATAATCAAGTCAAAAAATAGGCAGAAGGGGCGCCTGGGTGGCTCAGTTGGTTAAGCGACTGCCTTCGGCTCAGGTCATGATCCTGGAGTCCCTGGATCAAGTCCCGCATCGGGCTCCCTGCTCGGCGGGGAGTCTGCTTCTCCCTCTCCCACTCCCCGTTTGTGTTCCCTCTCTCGCTGTGTCTTTCTCTGTCAAATAAATAAATAAAATCTTTAAAAAAAAAAAAATAGGCAGAAGACATAAACAGACACTTCTCCAAAGAAGACATACAAATGGCTAACAGACACATGAACAAATGTTCATCATCATTAGCCATCAGGGAAATTCAAATCAAAACCACATTGAGATACCACCTTACACCAGTTAGAATGGCAAAAATTGACAAAGCAAGAAACAACACATGCTGGAGAGGTTGTGGAGAAAGGGGAACCCTCTTACACTGTTGGTGGGAATGCAAGTTGGTACAGCCACTTTGGAAAACAGTGTGGAGGTGCCTCAGAAAATTAAAAATAGAGCTACCCTATGACCCAGCAATTGCGCTACTGGGTATTTACACCAAAGACACAGATGTAGTGAAAAGAAGAGCCATATGCACCCCAACGTTCATAGCAGCAATGTCTGCAATAGCCAAACTGTGGAAAGAGCCAAGATGCCCTTTAACAGATGAATGGATAAAGAAGATGTGGTTCATATATACCATGGAATATTACTCAGCCATCAGAAAGGATGAATACCCAACTTTTACATCAACATGGATGGGCCTGGAGGAGATTATGCTAAGCAAAGTAAGTCAAGCAGATAACGCCAATTATCATATGGTTTCACTTATTTGTGGAACATAAGTAATAGCATGGAGAAGGAAGGGAAAAATGAAGGAGGGGAAATCAGAAGGAAAGACGAACCATGAGAGACTGTGGACTCTGAGAAACAAACTGAGGGTTTTAGAGAGGAGGGGGCTGGGAGGATGGGTTAGCCCAGTGATGGGTATTAAGGAGGGCATGTACTGCATGGAGCACTGGGTGTTATATGAAAACAATGAATCGTGGATCACTGCATCAAAAACGAATGATGTATTGTATGGTGACTAACATAATAAAATTAAATTAAATTTTAAGAAAAGATATGGCATACACACACACACACACACACACACACACACAGAGGAATATTATACAACCACGAAAAAGACTGAGATCTTGCCATTTGCCACAACATGGATGGCGGTAAAGAGTATAACACTAAATGAAATAAGTCAGAGAAAGACAAATACCATATGATCTTACTCACGTGTGAAATTTAAGAAACAAAACAAATGAGCAAAGGGAAAAAAAAGAGAGAGAAAAGAAGAAACAGACTCTTAATTATAGAAAACAAACTGAGGGTCACTAGAAAGGATGGGGTGGGAGATGGAGCTTAAGAAGTACACTTGTCATGATGAGCACTGGGTGATGTAAGGAATTTTGAATCACTACAATGTATACCAGAAACTAATATAACACTGAATGTTACCTAACTGGGATTAAAGATTTAAAAACAAGAAACAAAACAAATGAACCAAAAACAAACAAAAAACAGACTTTTAAATACAGAGGACAAACTGGTGGTTGCCAGAGGGGAAGTGGGTGGGTGAAATAGATAAAGGGGATTAAGAGTACATTTATCTTTTTTTTTTTTAGATTTTATTTATTTATTTGACAGAGAGAGTGACTGTGAGAGCAGGAACACAAGCAGGGGGGTTGGGGGAGGGAGAAGCAGGCTTCCCACTGAGCAGGGAGCCCGATGTGGGGCTCGATCCCAGGACCCTGAGATCATGACCTGAGCCGAAGGCATACTTTTAACTGACTGAGCCATCCAGGTGCCCCAAGAGTACATTTATCTTGACGAGCACTAAGAAATGTATAGAATTGTTGGATCATTATACTGTACACCTGAAACTAACATAACACTATATGTTAATTATACTTGAATAAAAATAAATTTTAAAAAAAGAACTGTAGGGGCGCCTGGGTGGCTCAGATGGTTAAGCGTCTGCCTTCGGCTCAGGTCATGATCCCAGGGTCCTGGATCGAGTCCCGCATTGGGCTTCCTGCTAGGTGGGGAGCCTGCTTCTCCCTCTGCCTCTGCCTCTCTCTCTCTCTCTCTGACTCTCATGAATAAATAAATAAAACATTTTTTAAAAATAAATAAATAAATAAATAAAATTAAAAAATTAAAAAAGAACTGTAATCATCAAAATCATAAATCTTCTACATTTTAGGCCATCCCATAGTACACAGCATTGTATTCTTAAGTCAGTAGTGTGTATCACAAAAATTTATTTTATTTATTTTTTTTTAAAGATTTTATTTATTTATCTGAGAGAGAATGGGAGACAGAGGGCATGAGAGGGGGAGGATCAGAAAGAGAAGCAGACTCCCCGCTGAGCAGGGAGCCCGATGTGGGACTCGATCCCGGGACTCCAGGATCATGACCTGAGCTGAAGGCAGTTGCTTAACCAACTGAGCCACCCAGGCACCCCTATCACAAAAATTTATTGAGGACATACCAAATTCTAGGCTTCCACCAGTCTTAAATATGGCAACAACAACAAAAATAACCCTCTACTCACACAAAACTTATTTGCTTACATCATACATTTAGAAATGAGATGTATGAAATGAAAATGATCCCTTTCACTGCATTTATCACAAGCAGAAATCAACAAGGCACTGTGACAGAGTTTAGAGATACAGGGCAGTTTAGATGCAATCATCTAGGAAGGTCTCTCTGAGGATGACATTTGAGCTAAAATTGAAGGATCAGAAGGAGCTGGACATGAATAGAGCTGAGAGCACCTGCAGGCAAGGGAACAGTAGGGAAAGGGATCTTGAGAAGCTCAGAACAACGTGATTAGAGTACAGAAGGTGAGGGGGACAGGTTTGGAAGTGAAGAAGCTGAGATCATATAGGGCCTGATAGGCCATGGAAGCATTTGTATTGAATTAAAAAGGCCACAAGAAGACATGGATGCATTTCATGAGAGGATGTGGGACAAACCAACTTACATTTTTAAACCTATTCCTTGGGCTTCTTTGGGGAAAATAGAATGAGAAGATGGCCTACAATAACTGCCCCTAACTTATCTATCAGTTGACTACAAGATTGGGCCTTCTCATTTATATTTACTCCAGTTGGCAGAGTTGGGAGATTTAGTTAAATGCTTCCATCATCTTACTTGTCTTGATGGCTTAATTTCTGCCCAAATCCCATTAGTCCAATAATAGAGGCTTAGTCACGGTTTTGGATAATCCCTGAAGTTTGAACAGTCTTGGTTTCCACCTTAATCCATTCTCACCATTCTTTCAAGCAACCAGGGGCTGGTATACTTTATTATAGTTAGGAATAGGTTTTCAAAGGGATATAGATAATGAAGACATTATAGTTCTTCAGAATCTCTTATTAACATTTATGTATATACGTAATTAAAATATTTATTCAATGTGTTCAAAATGAGTTAGACATTGTGCTGGTCGTTGGAGTTATAGTAATGGATATGATGGGCTGTCTCTATTTGAATGAGAATAAATGACTGAATGAATGAATCTCAGAATATTCAAGTCAAAGGTCATGCTAACTAACAGAATTTTTCTCCCAAATAAGAATGTGTCTTCATATGGAAATGGGGATGATGGGATTGTTGTAAGGATCAAATGTTTTAAGTCATTTGTCACAGTGACTAAGACATAGCGAAATACATTTTAAAAAGCCGTATTTATAGAGCCCTTGATATGAGAAATGGAAGTGCTTAGAATTACAGCACTACTGTGATTTCCTGCGTATAATCAAGGCTTGTTTGAGCTGCGGGTGTCAATGGATTTTAGGAAGGGATTTATATGTGATCTGCTATGGATGAGCAATTTCTCAGCAGATTACCTAAACCAGTTGGGTGCATCTTCAGTTACACTGAACATGCTCCTGTGTATTAATACATGTTTCATTTATCAAAGGAGCCACAAGCTTGACTCTAGAAACAAAACTAGCTTTAAGAAGCTAATTTTTTGTATACAAAAAAATGAGATATAAATCTGAATCTGACTGATAGCCAAACAACATCTAGGGGACCCACAGAGAGGCAGCACCACTTTCTTCCAGATAAGACAAAGGTGAGGTATTGTAAGTTTTAGTAGTAACAACCACATAATTTTTATTGTAAAAAAAAAAAAGTGAACTTCATGAATAATAATCTTTTCTCCTGATTGGTAGTAATAAAAATAAATCCCATTTATTGAACATAATCATGATAATAGTTATAATGGCATTGATTGACACTTACTATTATGTGTCTATCCTAAAACACTTTGCATCTGACTTAACCCCCTAGCCAACCCAAAGAAACGGTCTGTTATCTCACACATAGTAAAGTCAGGGCTTGGAAAGGTTATGCAAGTTACTGGTGGAATTGATATTCAAACCAAGGCACTCTAAATCTAGAGCCATGCTCGTGATGAGTATATTGTCCCAATACAGAGAGACAGTCTTATGTAGTAGACCTACCAGTCCAGAGGTGCTGTTGCAGACCTCCTTCTCTCTGGATGAGCAAAGGCTGTTCAGCAGCTATCATGCTGGAAATGAGCAGCCTACAGCTGCCAATGGCAATGACACTGAAACCAAGTCCACTGGTGGTAAAGTGGAGCCTTTTGTAACAGCAAGCATAGGCTGCCAGGCTTTTGCCAACGATGTAGTAGCATCACACCAGCTGAGAAAGTCACATTCTCTGTAAAATCTGCGATTCTGCACGCTTCTGTTGTACTGTATTACTTCTGAGCATGCTAGATTTTAGAGCATTCTCTAAGGGGTGGGGGGGAAGCAAGCTCAGTAAATCCCAGTATTTTTACTGCCTTTGCCAAATTTGACATCTTTCAAAGTAACTGTGAGAAGCACACACAATCTCTGCCAACTGCATGATTTAGCAGCTATAAAATCCCTCTGAATCAAACCCATTTTGAAATAAAAAGGAACCTGCTTGAGAATTTCATTGCACTGTTGGATACCTACTCAAAGATCAATCACCTCTCTTCATTCTGTATTCCTGGTATATTTTTAAGTTTAATCTTTCTTGCAGCTTACCCATTTAGTTAAGGGTAGAATTTTAAAAGACTAAAGATCGAGCAAGGAGGAGGAAGACATGAAATCTGAACAAAGAGTTTCTTTATATTCTGCACAATAGAATTGAAAAAGATGGTCTATTTTCTTTTCAGCTCTTTCCCCAATGGTGCAGTACCTAGAGTCTCAAAACTTGAGTATCCTTTCCCCCAAGGAAAATAGTATCTCTCTGCAGGCTGTCTAGTAGGATGGAACAGCTGTGTTTCCTACTCCACAGGGAATTTCTTCAGATGAAAGTCTATTTTATAGGCTGAATATGATTGGGTGAGGAGAAGACTAAACACATTGCTTATGGTTTGGCCTCCAATGACAACTGGGGAAAAAATGTGTTCATAAAACATAGTACAAAAGGAATTAAATTAACTATCTTAAAACTGAAATATACATTATAAGGAAAATACTGGTATAAAGAAATATGAAGGTGTGAACATCACCAAGCCTCAAAAGAACTAAAATAAAATTGTTTGAATTTGGGTTTCTATAAAGGTTTTGTGTATAAAGAGCAGAAAAGGCTCCCTGCTCAGCGGGGAGTCTGCTTCTCCCTCTGACCCTCCCCCCTCTCATGTGCTCTCTCTCTCATTCTCTCTCTCAAATAAATAAATAAAATCTTTAAAAAATAAAAAAATAATTAAAAAAAAGAGCAGAAAAAAAAATACTGGCTCTCACTTTGAGTCTCAATGCAAATATTTCAATTATGACATATGTACAAATACTTCACTTATGTAGATACATACACACTCTATGTTTAAAGGTGACAGCAACAGAGGAAGACACTTTTTTCACAATAAGGATGTTTATAAAGGACTGGTACATGTTGTTCTAGAAAACTACTAAGAAAATTCTAAAAGCCAGATATGAGCTAAATTCTCCTTAGGGGGGAAAGCATGTTAGAAATACCACATAGCCTTTATCTTCCTCTTTCTCTCGGAACAAGTCCCCAAAAGAATCAGACCTAGAAACCATTCATACACTATAAATGACTATGAGACCATATTTTTCTGGTTTGGACAACCAATAACATCTTACTAATAGCCCAAATTGATTTCAACAGTAGTCAACTTCAGGGTGACTGCTCACATGGAATTGGTGTGGAGTTCCCAATATCAGGAATAGATTTGCAATTGTGTCAGTATAAGACAAGATTTTTGAAATAGTGTGTGTTCAGTCTGCATAAGCCATCAAGTTACTAAATTGTGATTTATATCTTGAATGCAAAATATATTGTTATTTTATTACATAGCACCCACAACTTTCTTATAAAATCCACCATAAACTCTGCAGTGTGTGCATGTATGTTAAAGAAGTTGGGCCACAGGAAAATTTAGAACTGGAAATAATAATCTGCCACCAAAATATAAATAAAAACATGGGTTATTAGTAGGGCAATCATATAATTTATCATCTAAAATGGACAGTCATGGGAGTTAAAGGGGGCACTATCAATGATTGTCCTGAGAGAACAGGCATAAACTAAGACATATGGCCACATTGTACATTAGAAAAATATTGTTTCCCTAATCAGAGCACAAAATAACAGAAGCATAATGGAGGGCAGGGTGGCTGTTATTTTATGCTCTTGGGAAGCAGCTGGGCTTAAATCTGAATCTAAGCTCTGACATATATCAGTTGTGTGCATTTGTTTCTATACATCTCCATTTCTTCATTTGTAAAATAGCAGGGAGTATATCTAACTTTGATTTAGGGTTTACAATGTACGAAAAATATACTAAGGCATAAAATATCATAACAACTAAACCATGGTGTTACTATTTTCCCTATTTTACACATGAGACAATGGATTAAGTAAAGTTAAGTGGCTTGCTCATTGTCACTCAGCAAGTAAGTGGTAGAGCTGAAATAGGAATGCTGGCAATTGGTCTTTAGTATTCATACTCTTATACATTGTGATGTCCTGAAGATAATAATACCAATCTTTCAGAGTTTTTGTTAGGGCTAAATGAGACACTGGATGCCAGACATCTAGCACAATGCCCAAAACACAGTAGAAAATAAAGTTACTAATAATGGAATAAAAATAATAGCTGTAGGGGTGCCTGGGTGGCTCAGTCAGTTAAGCATCCTACTCTTGGTTTTGGCTAAGGTCATGATCTCAGGGTCCTGGAATCAAGCCTCATGTTGGGCTCTGTTTTTGACAGGGAATCTGCTTGAAGATTCTCTCTCTCCCTTTCCCTCTGCCCCTCCCTCTGCTCTCTCTAATAAATAAATCAATCTTTTAAAAAAAAAACAGGGTACCTAGGTGGCTCAGTCAGCTAAGTGCCTACCTTAGGCTCGGGTCATGATCCCAGGGTCCTGGGATTGAGCCCGTCAAGATCCCTGCTCAGCAGGGAGTCTGCTTTTCCCTCTTTCTGTGCCCCTCCCCCTGCTCATATTCTGTCTCTCTCTCTCAAATAAATAAATAAAATCCTAAATAATTAAATAAATCTTTTTTTTAAATAGCTGTAAATGTTTTTTTGAGGTCATCTATATGGGACCACTTTGGAGGTGACAGCCCTTTGATGATTCTATAGCTAAAGCTCTCACTTGACTAGAAACCTCTACTAACCTGATCTATACTGAATAATAGTTTGTAAATCAAAGGGTGGCAATGAGGGAACAGTGCATTCATATTATACTCCTGATAATCTGGGATTACAGCCATTACCGAATTTTTTTTTTCAAGACACTCAATAGTTTTCATACAAGTATTTCTTCTCAAGAAATAAGAAGAATCAACCAGGTTGCAAAATGCTTTGTCAAAAAGTATTTGACAAAATTCAACATCCATTCATAGTAAATAACTCTCAGCAAACTAGGAATGGAGGAAACTTCCTTAAACCTAATAAAGGGCATTTAGAAAAAAAATCCTTCAGCTAACATGATACATCACAGTGAAAGGCTGAATGCTTTCCTCTAGAGTGGACAAGAAAAGTTCACTCATGTCACTGCTATTTCACATTATATTGAAGGTCCTAGCCAATGCAATTAATTTTTTTAAAAATTAGAAAATAAAAGATGTATATATTGAAGAAAAAGAAATAAAATTATCTCTAGTTTCTATTTTCAGATTATAAGATTATCTACATAGAAAATCCTAGGGAGTCTACCCAAAAAGCCACTAGAACTAATAATAAGTGAGTTTAGCAAATTTATAAGATGCAAGCTCAATACAATGAAAATCCTTTGCTTTTCCTCACATAGCAATGAACAACTGGAAAGTAAAATTTTAAAACTGCCATCTTTTCTTAGTATGTAGAAAGCTGGAATGAGTATCACTTTCATCTAACTATTAAAAAAAGCTAGATAATCAATAAAATGGTAACATTTCTCAAAACCACAGTAAGCACATAGCCTGGAATCTAAAGATAGACAGACCTCTCCAAGGAGAGATGCAGACACAGCCCTGCTTTACCTAAATCAGAGCACTGGAGAAAAGACAAAGCCACTTTGGAAGCAGGTCAAAATACTTTGGTTAATTTTTTTTTAACAAATTGCTAAAGGTCAGCTGTGGCCAGTGTGAGAGAAGAGAATCTGTAGGAGTTACAGACACAAGGAGAGTCTACACCCATTTCTAGGCATGGGGTGCTTGTAATGGGTTGAAAATTTAATATTGAAGTCATAATCCCCAATACCTCAGAATGTGACCTTATTTGAAGATACGGTCTTTACAGAGGTAATCAAGTTAACATGAGGTCATTAGGGTGAATTCTAATCCAATATGACTGATATCCTCATAAAAAGGAGGAATTTGGACAGAGATACACATACAGGGAAGATGATGTGAAGGGACACAGAGAGAAGATGCCCATCTACAAGTCAAGTAGAGGCCTGAAATAGATCCTTCTTTCACAGCCATTATAAAGAACCAACCCTGTTGACCCCTTGATTTTGGACTTCTGGCCTGCAAGATGATAAATTTCTGTTGTTTAAGGTCTTTTGTTATGTCAGGCCTAGTGAAATAATACAGTGTTCATGAGAAAAATGGGATGGAGTGGGAAACCATGAGACAGCTTCCCTTCAGTGCTGCTGGCTAGGGTGGGAAGGAAATAGATTTTCTCCTCCACTCACTGCAGGATAGGCACAAAGCCCCAACTGGATCCTTCTCTCCTAACTCCTCTACAGAGAAAAAGTCATAAGTAGCCAGGGCATAGGTGAAGAACCATTGAGGCAAATGGAAGGAAGCAAAAAATAATCCTCAGCCTCTGGAAGAAGGATAAATCCATCCTGTATCCAGACCATTAGAGATACCCTGAACACTACCCACTGGGTAAAGGCTGGATCACAGAAAAATCTCTATTCTCAAGACCAAGAGGGCGCCTGGGTGGCTCAGTTGGTTAAGCGACTGCCTTCGGCTCAGGTCATGATCCTGGAGTCCCAGGATCGAGTCCCACATCGGGCTCCCTGCTCAGCGGGGGGTCTGCTTCCCCCTATGCCCTCTTCCCTCTCGTGCTCTCTGTCTCTCATTCTCTCTCTCTCTCAAATAAATAAATAAAATCTTTAAAAAAAAAAAAAAAAAAAAAGACCAAGAAACAGGGCATGCCTAAGACTGAGGCTTCAACAAGACAAGACAGAAAGCCCCAATGACACATATCATCAGGCAGCAATTAACAAGTAATATGTAACAGTAGTCTAATTCATGGGAAAAGCTACAAGAGTGAGGGAAAAGGCCTCATTCTTGATGTTCATACTGATAAGAAAGGTCTAAACCTGAGGATAGAACAGGAGAATTGAGAGACTCCACCAACATATAATCCCACCCTAAGCAAAAGAATTTTGCTTATACAAAGGAACTGGAAGCCAGTGATCAACTGAGAGGAACCATAGCAACAATAAAAACAACAAAACACAAACCCAACTCAACTCTTGAGTAAATTAATTGAACTCCACAGAGTAACAGCCTAGCAGAAAAAGAGCTGTGTCTATTTTCACACATAAACCTTAATCTCAGCCATTCTACATAGGATTTCCACCACTCAACCAAAAGCTATGAGACATAAAAAAAAAAAAAAAAACCACTGTCAAGACACAAAACAATCAACTAAATTTAGACTCATATGATAGGTGGGACTATCAGACAAGGAATTTAAGATTCCTTCAGAAATTCCTTAAGAAAAGGGATGAAAAGTAACTTCAGTTATAACTCCAGTGGTAAAGGTAAAAAATATGCATGAACAGATGAACGATATCAACAGAGAGATGGGTATTATAAGAAAGAATCAAATGGTATATTTAAAAAAAACACACACAGTAACAGAAGTGAATAATGCCTTTGATGGGTTCATCAGTACTCTACACAACTGAAGAAAGAATCAGTGAACTCGAAGCTAGGTCATAGAAACTGTCCAAACTACAATGCAAGGTAAAAAGAGTTAAAAAAAAAAAAAGAGTACGCAAGAACTTTAAGGCAATAACAAAACGTCCAGTATACATGTAACTGGACTCCTCAATAAAAAAGAGTGAAAAAACAGGGCAGAAGAAACATTTGAAAAGATAACGGCAAAAATGTTCCAAAAATAATTATAGATGTCTAATCAAAGATCCAAGAAGATCAGAGAACACCAAATAGGATTTTAAAAATAAATAAATAGGGCACCTGGGTGGCTCAGTTGGTTAAGCGACTGCCTTCGGCTCAGGTCATGATCCTGGAGTCCCGGGATCGAGTCCCGCATCGGGCTCCCTGCTCGGCAGGGAGTCTGCTTCTCCCTCTGACCTTCCTCCCTCTCATGCTCTCTGTCTCTCATTCTCTCTCTCAAATAAATAAATAAAATCTTTAAAAAAAAAAAAAATAAATAAATAAATAAATAAATAAATAAATAAATAAATGCCACATTCAGACTGCTGGAAACCCCCAACATAACAAGAAAATCTTGAGGCAACCAGAGGAAAAAAGACATTACATAAAATGAAAAAAGATATTAATTATAGAAGAACTTATCAAAAGCTATATGAGCTAGAAGGCAACAAAGGGACATTTTTAAGGTGCTAAAAGTAAAATAAAATTCTCAACTCAGCACTCTGCACTTGGGGAAAAATATCCTTTAAATATGAAGAAACTAAAACAACAATGAGATACCACTAAACATGTTAAAATGACTAAAATCTGAAACACTAACAACACCAAATGTTGGTCAGGGTGTGGCGCAACAGAAACTTCAATTTATTGCAGTTGTGAATGCAAAATAGTACAGCCACTTTGGAAGGTAGTTTGGCAGTTTCTTACAAAGCTAATCAATAGTTTTACCATAAGATCCAGCAATCAGGCTCATTGGTATTTGTCCAAAGGAACTGAGAACATGTCCACACAAAAACCTGGACATTTATGTTTATCATTGCTTTATTCATAATTCCAAAAAGTAGGAAGCACCAAGATATCTTTCAATAGGTAAATGAATAAACACACTGTGGTAAACACAATATTTGTCAGAGACCTAAATATAAACCCTAAAACTATAAAATTCCTAGAATGAATATAGAAAATATTTATGATCTTGGGTTAGGCAAAGATACCTTAGACAACACCAAGCTCATGTTGTAATTCATTCATCCATTTTAAAAATCAATAAATTATGAAACTGGATAAATCAAAATTATAGACTTCTCTGTAAAAGACACAGTTAAGAGAATGAACAGGCAAGCTACAGACCAAGAGAAAATATTTGCAGAAAATACATCTGAAAAAGTACTTGCATCCAGATTATATATCCAGAATATATAAAGAAATCTCAACACTCAAGAATGCAAACAATGCAAACAGAAAAATTGCTGAAGATATGAATAGACACTTCACCAAAGAAGATATAAGATGGCAAATAAATCAATCTCTGAATGATGTCTGACATTATTAGTCATTATGAAAATGCAAATTAAAAACATCATGAGTCACCTCACACCTGCCAGAATGGCTATTATCAAAAACACAAGAAATATCAGGTGTTGATAAGGATGTGGAGTAAAGAGAACCCTCGTGCTTTGTTTGTGGAAATGTAAATTGGCGCAGCCGCTACGGAAAACAGTATGGAGGTTCTTCAAAAAATTACAAATAGAATATCCAAAGATTCCAGCAACTCTACTTCTGGGTATTTACCTAAAGGAGATGAAAATACTAACTCAAGAAGATATCTGCATCTCCATGTTCATTGCAGCATTATTTAGCCAAGACATGAAAATGATCTAAATGTTCATGAATGGATGAACGGACAAAGGAGGAAAAAAAAAAAATATATATATATATATATGTAAAGGAATATTATTTGGCCACAAAAAAAGAAAGAAATCTTGCCATTTGCCTCAACATGGATGAACTTTCAGAGCATTATGCTAAGTGAAATAACTCAGGGGAAAATACTATATGATCTCACTTATATATGGAATTTCAGAAACAAACAAAAAATGAACTCATAGCTACAGAGAACAAATTGGTGGCTGTCAAAGGTGGGAGGTGGGGGATGGAAAAAATGGGTGAAGGTGGTCAAAAGGTATAAACTTCCACTTACAAAATAAATAAGTCCAGGAATGTAATGTACAGCATGGTGACTATACTTAGTAATACTGTATGGCATATTTTAAATTTGCTGAGAGTAGATCTTAAAAGTTCTCAAGAAAAAGCAAATTTGTAGCTCTGTGTGGTGATGGATGTTAATGACTTACTGTGATAATCATTTCGCAATATATACATACATTATGTCATATAAGATCATTACGTCATACACCTGAAATTAATATGTGTCAATTATATCTCAATAAAACACAAAAACAAAAAACATAATGAGATATAATACCAAGCACTGCCAAATACACACTTGGTACTCTCACACATTGCTAATGGAAATGCAAAATGTTACAGCCATTTTGGAGAAGTTTGGCAATCTAAAAAATTAAACATGCATATACAATATGACTGTGTAGTCCCATTCCTATGTATTTACTCATGAGAAATGAAAACTTAGGGGAACCAGCTGACTCGGTGGAGCATGTGACTCTTGATCTCAGGGTTGTAAATGTGAGACCCACATTGGGTGTAAAGATTACTTAAAAATAAAACCTAAAAAAAAAAAGAAGTGAAAACTATGTTCACACAAAAAATTAGACATGAATGTTTAGTATTTTTTATTTATAATCACCCACCCTAGAAACAAGTGAAATACCTACTGATGAATGGATAACCAACTGTGGTACATCCACACAATGGAATACCACTCATTAATAAAATGGATCAAATACTGATTCACACAACATCACTGATAAATCCTTTTTTTAAATATATCTCTTAATGTACCTTTTAAATTTTAATTCTAGTGTAGTTAACACACAGTGTTATATTAGTTTCAGGTATACAA
The DNA here is from genome assembly GCF_002201575.2 of Neomonachus schauinslandi. NCBI lineage: Eukaryota > Metazoa > Chordata > Mammalia > Carnivora > Phocidae > Neomonachus > Neomonachus schauinslandi. Next base: position 33,908,070 of record NC_058418.1, on the reverse strand, counting down.
TATAGTGATTCAACACTTCTACACATTACTCAGTGCTCATCATAATCAAATGTATTCTTATTCCCCTTCACCTATTGCACCCATCTGCCCACCTACCTCTCCTCTAGTAACCATCTGTTTGTTCTCTATAGTTAAGAATCTGTTTTTTGGTTTGTCTCTCTTTTTTATTCCTTTGTAATTTGCTTTGTTTCTTAAATTCCACATATGAGTGAAATAATACGATATTTGTCTTTCTTTGACTGGTCTATTTCACTTAGCATTATACTCCCTAGCTCCATCCATGTTGCAAATTGCAAGATTTCATTCTTTTTTATGACTGAATAATATTCCATTGCATGGCATGTATGTGTGTGTGTGTGTGTGTGTGTGTGTCTGTGTATGTACACACACCACATCTTCTTTATCCATTCATCTATCTATGGACACTGGGTTGCTTCCATAGTTTGGCTATTGTAAATAATGCTGCAATAAACATAGGGGTGCATGTATCCCTTCAAATTAGTATTTTTGTATTCTTTGGGTAAATATCCAGTAGTGTAGTTACTGGATCATAGGGTAGTTCTGTTTTTAATTTTTTGAGTTACTTCCCATCATGGATAAATCTTAAATGCATTTTGCTAAGCAAAAGACCCAAAGGTCATGAGGGAAATTTGGAGGATGATAAAGCTGTTACCTATCTTAACTGTGAGACTAATTACATGACTACACGTTTTGTCAAAATTCCGAACTCCAAACTAAAAAAAAATTTTTACTTTTAAATCTTCTCTATCTAAATCTCAATCTAGTTAAATTACTGATTTTCTCTCAAATTCTTTCAAATCAAAGCATTTGCATCCTCTACTTGTACTTTTATAGAACTGTAATTAAACATCTGATAATGATGGATACCATTTGAAGTATTGTGCAAATAGAGAATTGTTAGAAAATTTGTTGGTTCATTCTCTCAAAAAAAAAAATAGAAGACAATCTATTAAAATGATCAACACAGCATTCATGTGACCAAGGAGCCAATAAGTTAATTGAAGTTCATTCATTCTACTAGCTCATCTGATGAGGAAGAAATTGACTATACTGAGCATAGTCAAAGATTTTTGTATCCTATTTGCCTTCAAAATAAATTTTACAACTATGTATATAGACTTTTTTCATATACTTATAGAAGATTTAATAACTTGGAAAATGTACCAAAATAACACTTAGGAAGACATTTTAACAAAACTCCCCAATCAGACTTTTTAAACCTTATGAGTATGATTTAGGATGCTAGCAGTAGATAAAATTATTTTCCATCACCCATTTAGAATATTTGATTACTAATTTACATAAGCAAGGCATCAGAATATAATGAATGTATAAGTCACCTTTGAGAGAGAGCCTTTTCAGAATTGAAAGTGAGTACCTTGTTGCCTTCAACCCAAGAATACTAATGATTCAAATACATTTCTGTCCTATCGGGTGAAAGCACAATAAGGCACTAATATGCTGGGAAGTTAGATGTTAGTTAATACAAAAACATGTGGATAGATGAAGCAATCTTTTATTATTTGATTATGAAGTACCACTTTCACCCTTCAACTCTGAGTGATTTATTACAAGATGGTTAAGACCAGGTGTTGACGCCTCAAAGGAACTATTTTGATTTATGACAATTTCACACAAAATCACGATTGTTTTATTTAAAGGTATTCTAAGTTGCAGCCCATGTTGGAGTACAGAAAAATAATTGAAAAGTTTACCACAAATAATTCAAAATTTCCATCAAAGTTTGGATTCACAGTGAGCTTCTTCTTATGTATTTCTCTCCTGATGGCTAGTAGGCTCGTACTTACACAGTACATTCTCAGACTACAAAGGGAGAGTGGTAGCTTAGGCCCTGGTCTGCTCGGCTTCTAATCCCACTTAGCATGCTCAGCAGACTATTGTTGCCAAATACAGTCCTTTTTCTAAGATATCTTATCAATCTCTAGCAAATAAAAAATAGCATTTTAATGAGTTCATTAAATATTATCATTCTAAATATTTCTTATGTGTAGGAATGACCAATAGATTGAAATAAACATTTGAATACTTGAGTTATATTAGATTCTGCTAAGAATAAATATCTCTATATTGATGGATAGATGGTAGAGTGGACTATTAACCAACTAAAATAGGCTTTAAAAAGGAGTTCCTTCCGGGTGCCTGGGTGGCTCAGTTGGTTAAGCGATTGCTTTCGGCTCAGGTCATGATCCTGGAGTCCCTGGATCGAGTCCCGCATTGGGCTCCCTGCTCGGCAGGGAGCCTGCTTCTCCCTCTGACCCTCCCCCCTCTCATGTGCTCTCTCTCTCATTCTCTGTCTCAAATAAATAAATAAAATCTTTAAAAAAAAAAAAAAAGGAGTTCCTTCCAGACCTACCTCATCTAAAGTATGTGATCTTGAATACACAATGCAGGCAAACTGCCTGGAGAAATGTGCCAGCTATTTTGAAGCCACAAAACAGATCATCTGAGTTTTAAAAACTAACTGATTTTTCTTAATGTCATTGTAGTTTGAGTAGTAGGTGGATATTCTTGCTTCCTACAGTTGTATGGTTTAATTTGTTTCTGCTTTCCCTTTATCTTTTATAAAGTCTTTTTAGGAAGTCTCACATTATCTCATTTTGCTCTACAAACCAAGGGATTTTGTCACATCAGCACTAAGTGTTTTAAGGGAGTGGGCCAGGGTAGCAGGCAGTATTCCCTGGTAATTAGTGCGATGACATCTCACATCTTCTCCATCTGACTTTCCCACTCCAAAGGTTTTTCTTCTACCAATGCTCCAGATATTCATATTATTAAGGGAGACAAGTTTTCCTTTTCAAAATACCAAACTGAAAATTTTTATTCTAAAATTGTTCATTAGTAATTGTAAAGAGCTATCAAAAAAATTATTTTTGAGAAAATAAAGTAAAATAAAAATAAAATAGTATTTGATCTGTCAGAACAATCCAAATATTCACAAGACCCACAGACGCTTTATGTTACTTGTAACTCTGACTTCATGTTAATTTAACAATCATTTTCCCATTCCTCCTATGAGCTCAGGCCTTGATCTCAACCTTTACCTCTGCAAGGCAGTTTTATAGTTCAGAATGTATTTATCACATACTACTAGCTCATGTGAATTGGTGTCCATTAAAAGGAATATTCTTTATTTAAATCAAGACAACTTCCCACAGCTGAATAGGCAAACTTCAGGGGTTCTTTTTGTTTGTTTAATGTTTTGGGCTTTTTCACTGTTGTTTTTGTTTTTTCTGGAAGTGTGTGCTTTTACAAGTAGGATGTATGAGCCATGTAATTATCATTCCTTTTGAGTTTTCTTAGGTCTATAAATAGGAAACTTGCTACCCCTCTCACATTATTCCTCAGTGGGGGAGTTCTATTAGTCTGACACTAGCCCAGAGTGTAACTCTGAAGGCCTCTCAACTTTTTGGCAGGTTTTAAGAGCTTCACACATACTATTCTATAATCTCAAAAGAGCAGAAAAGAGAAAGAACCTGCTTTGTAGGACACATACTTTCCCTGCCAGGGGTAGAATCAAGATCTCATTGCTTCTCTCCTCCGATCTACTCTTGATGGATGCACATGAATTGTTTCTGGCTACTGAACTGTATTTTCTCCACAACATGACTGGGTATTTCAGAGTCCAGGCAGGCCTCATATTACTAACGGACCTTCACACCTCCAAGAGGCCACATGTCTGCATGACATGATGTCTCAGCTGGAATTTAACTTCTATTATTACTATCTTGTTTTGTGACCTTTGGCAAGTCTCTTAACCTTTCTGAGAATCTCTTAACATTTCTTCAGTTCCACATTTTGAAAAAGTGTAGATAACAATAGACATAGTGCTTGCCTTTCGGAGGTGGCATGAGGATTAATTAGCTCATGTTTGTTAAGAGCTATATAAATGCTAAGTATTATGATTATTCTTTGCTCATGTTAGCATTACAAAATGTCAGTGTGTTGAGTGGGAGAAGATGGGGTTATAGGGCCCTGGTGGAGTATGTCTCTCCTAGAAGTTCCCCTCTCTGATGAAATTACTAGAACTATGTTTAGTTACCCTGATTAATGGCTTTATGATTACCAGGAGATAGCAATTAGCTCATTTGAAATGATATATGCAACTATGACTCACACTTTTATACAGACCAGAAAACTCAGGGAGGGACCCCACAGAATAATCTGCAAATCAGTGAGTTATAGTATGGTGTGATTGCTCTTTGGGGCCCATACCTGACTGCTTAGAGTGAAGCGTGCTCTGCACAGGACCAAGACAATATCAGATCCCCCAAAGAGAACTGGGTTGTTCTACTAACTGATGGCTTATGTTCAAGTAGTGAGCCTGGCTTGTGGTTCTAGGCCCATTAATCACTCAGAATCTAACTCTCTCTTCCTTAAACCTGATTGTTGAGCAGTAAATAGATAGTTTTAAACAAATAAATATATAAATAAATATACAAAGGCAAGGGGGCTTTTGAGCCAATAATTCCACAAAGATGTATAATAATCATTGACTCTGATGAGTCTTCTGTTCCCTCTACCAGTACATATAGTTTAGTCTTTACTATCTGGATACTAGGAAGTCTGAATAGAACCAGTATCTGGATTGCATATATATCTTCAAGGTAGTGTATTCTTAGTTTAAAAGAAAATATTTTATCACTTATATTTGGATCAAAGTAATTATTTTTTCATGAATATTACAGGGCCTGCATACAGACTCTAGAGTTAATACACTTCCCTAAAAATCTACATTATATTATTGACATCCCACGACAAATGGTCCCCAACCCTGACAGGTTGCTGGAAGCCATGGATATTTTTCTTTAATTTATTTGCATTCAGTACTTGAGAGACAAGAATAGCAACCTCTCATTCCTTTCTGATAAGTAAAGAGTGCTTTCAACATCCTGCCACCACCATGACCACCAAAAGAGAGTAAGAGAAGAAATCTGCATGGAGGCTTATACAGAGAAGCGGGGTTAAGAAACCTTGTGCTTACTCTAATCCATGCTTTCTCATACAGTATCAGTTCCCCATTGGACAGTTCCCCATTGAGGAAATTGAGGCAGATTATCAGACATCTTCAAATGTTCACATGAAAATCATCTATCCGACCATTCAGAGCTGGATGATAGATAAAAACAATTTCTGCAGAGACTATAGTATGCTCTGATGCTGTCTTATATTCCACAACACTTCTACCCTGACACCAAAATAGCATTACTAACTGACACTGACTTGTATAAAACCCCAGAGCAATAGCCATTGGTTAGTAGATACAGGTAGAAATGCTCTAGGAGACACACATTAATAAGAATCCAGAGTGAGTCTAGCGAGAAACATGAATCCACCCTGGACTGAAAGGTAACAGCATTAGCCAAAATGTCACATAATTATTTAGAAGTCAATGACTTACTCTAAGTTTGGACAAATGTTTCTCTCATTCATTCATGCACTTAAATGTTTCCCTCCTCAAAAAAAAAAAAAATGGTGTTTGTCTTTTTCTCCTACAGACTGCCAGATTATTATAAGAGCATTTTGTATAGGTGAGTACAGTACATCAATTGAAATACAGTTGTATCATCATTTCAAGCTCAATAGGCACAAAATACGGCTCTTACTTGGAAATTCCCATATTGTTGTCAGGAAATAGACACAAATCAACTGTAAAGGTTGTATTTATTCATACCTAAGAAAGGTTTTCTTGTCAATAACGGTGTATGGATTTTCCCCTACTGATTTAAACAAAAGGAAGATCCACAATGTTTTGGTAATTTATTCTTGTCTTCATTTGTATCTCTACGGAAGTACAGTTAATATTATATGATGCCAATATATTTTGAGCAGAGTAATACTCTCAGTACAGCTATGACCTTTTCCCCTGTAATTAGTTCCAACTGAAATTAGATTTGGTAAAAGCATCGCTCCAATTAGAGCTAAATCAAAACAAAACTCAGGGCTTGATTTCATATAGAAAATTGTTGAGGAAAAAAAAGGTGGAGGAAGAGGGGATCTTCTTCAAATTTAGTTCAGCAGATTGAACCAGATGGTAAAACCTTTGAACTCTAGAGAAAATGTGCATTTATTTCCAAACAGGCCTATGTTAATATTGTCCACGATTCATAAGGATTTTGCAGTCTCACCTGGGTTGACCAGTTTTCCCAAACTCCAAACAGCAAATCAGAACTTCACAGTTCTGATTGAGGAAAAGATCTAGTTTCTCTAGGATAAGGAAAAAGAGAACTCTTCCAGCTTCCTTTGGGGATAACATCATAAAACAGAAAGCCAAGATTATGAGGATTACTGGAAAACATTTACTGCTTGTCTCATCCTAAATAACTCTACATAATTTCCTAATATACAAGCTATACCATAGGAGAATTTCTTTCTAAGTTGAGTTTTCCTATCTGTAAAACAAACACACAAACAAGCAAGCCAATAAACAAAAAGGGGAGCAAAACTAAGTCCTAATTCATGAAGCATATTATTTTTTTCAGAGATTATTTATTTATTTATTTGACAGAGAGAGAGACAGTGAGAGAGGGAACACAAGCAGGGGGAGTGGGAGAGGGAGAAGCAGGCTTCGTGATGAGCAGAAAGCCCAATGCGGGGCTCAGTCCCAGGACCCCAGGATCATGACCTGAGCCGAAGACAGACGCTTAACGACTGAGCCACCCAGGCGCCCCCATGAGACATATTATAAATGTAAGTTATGTTTCTTTCTCTTATCAAACTGGTGTTGAGGCACCAAGCATCAAAATCCATGGCCTAACCAGAAGAGAGGCTTCACAAAATACAGTAGTGGAAACATTAGGCTTCAAAAAACAAGTTTGGGACTAAATCATTAGGAGCTTCAAAGTCTGGGTTAAGAAGCTGTGGCAACCATAACGATGTGCCTCACAGACCTACAGGAAGAGACGACTATTCCAGATATGAATTTGCCTTTCATTCACAGAAATCCATCCCAACAACCACTATCTGAAGACTTATGGAATTCCTGGCCCACAAGCATTAAATTCCATATAGCACAGCATCCAACCAGGGGACCTACTTTACAGCAAAAGAGATGTAGGAGTGAACCCATCACTATGAGACTTACTAGTCACATCACATACCACACCATCCAAAAGCAGCCAGCTTCACAGAACACTAGAACAGCTTCTAAAGGCACAGATATAATGCCAGCTTGGAAGACACATTCTAAAAGGATAGGGTGTCATCCTTCAGGATATAAATACTTATTAAATCAGAGATCACTGGGGCGCCTGGGTGGCTCAGTTGGTTAAGCGACTGCCTTCGGCTCAGGTCATGATCCTGGAGTCCCGGGATCGAGTCCCACGTCGGGCTCCCTGCTCGGCAGGGAGTCCGCTTCTCCCTCTGACCCTCCCCACTCTCATGTGCTCTCTCTCATTCTCTCTCTCTCTCAAATAAATAAATAAAATCTTTAAAAAAAAAAAAAAAAAAAAAAAATCAGAGATCACTATATGATGCTATCTCCCCATCAGGAAAAATACAGGGGTTTGGAAATTAAAAAGTGGGAGCAGAAGGGGTCACACTTACCATCTCTCCCAATGACCCACAGGGGGACATTGTGCTTTCTGTCCCCATAATTCTGGGCTATGAAAAGTTGGAGGTATTGGACCTAAGACTCAGGAGCAGACATCACCATGGTTCATTCTATTGAGCTACCAGATACAGCTGCTTCCAGGGCCCTTTAGAGTACTTGTGTCCAAAGGCCAGCAGATGAAAAGAAGAGTCACCAAACTTGCAGGGGTATTATACCCTGATCAGCAGGAGATATAAGACTACTTTTATACAGTAGGGGCTGGGAGAAATATATATTGAACCTAGGCTCAACCAGGTGCCTCCGGGTACTCTCATGCCTCGGAATACCTATGAGCACGCACATGTAGCAGTGCTTAACTGAGAGAGGTATGATTATCTAATGTTCAGATCATTCAAATATGAAGGTTTGGTCACACTACCAGATGAGGTACCCAGATCTGCTGAGGTGATAGCTCAGAGTGAGGAGACTTTAGACTGGATAGTGGATGAGGAGAGAGAATATAGCAGTGGCAGCCCCAAGGGTCAACTGTAGTGACAGGAGGTGTGGTCACTGTAACCTCCTTCTTTATGAAATTCCCCTCAAGAAGAAAGACCCCAGAAACTGTGGAGGAGCTCTTTCCTGAATCTGCGAAAAGTATAAATGTGTGGAACAAGGGTGGATGGTGGCAACTACGAGAATATTCTGTGTAGACCTCCTATTATAAAACTTTCTATTACCCTCTCAGAAAGGGGGAGAAACTCCAAAGACCTCCAATAGATCTCCATCTAGAAATGTGCCATTGCCCTGGCTCAGTGCCCACTTCTAGTCTCTAATTTTCACAGCATAAATGATCAAAGAACCTGACTGATTCAACTTGGATTAAGTGTCTAATTCTAGTCCAGTTGTCTCTTCCCAATGAGGTAGGGTTATCTAACACAAAATGCCTGTCAGTCTCAGCTCTAGAGAAGGCTCCCACTGCACAGACCCCATATGCTAAGAAAATCAAAAGCAATAGTCAAAATTGACATGACAAATATACCCTCTACAATTCCTCTGATGTAAAAGAATCCACTTTCTTCAGAAGCAGCTTTTCCATCTGGGGATAGTTCTAAATCCCTGGGTATTTTTGGAACTGCATGAGGCCACTGTCTCTTAAGGTAACACAGATGATATCTACTGCCTCTCAGAATTTCAATAAGTGACCAGAAATCTGTAATCTTTTGAGCTTCTGGAAAATTTCATCATTTGATGCGATTTCAGCCACTTTTTCTCACCATTCACTCCATGCCCCCTGCTCACCACTGCAAATGAGGAAAATAGCTTAAAGATTTGTGTTATTCTCCAATATCTGTTTAGGTTACTCACTTGCAAGTGTTCCAGGGTCAACAGATATTTTGAACAGAGCAAATCGTTGTTTTACTTAAGTCAATGAGGGTGATGTAGGAGAGAGATTCAAATCTGTCATTTTTTCTGCCTACATTTCCATTTTGTTTTCTAAACCTCAACCGCTCCAGAATGCGATGTTTATTAGGATTCTGCATCTAAAAGAACTGTTGATGTTCAAAACTTTTTATCTTCTGTTTTACAAATGAAATACAACTTCCTACATTGCAAAACACCACTTAGAGTGAATCCTTTTGGGAATGACATTAAGGTACTATCTCAGCTTTAGCATAATGGAACTCCATATGCAGAGAGCCAACACAGAGACATCCTTCTCTCTGGCCACTTGAAGAGTGTATTCTAAGAAATTTCTTGGAATTGGGCTGCAAAAATTGGTAAGAACAAAAAGAGCCTAACTATTGGCTATGAAAAAACTGAGATGTGGGCAAAGGAAAGGAATGCTTATGGGATCTCTCTGAAGGCCAGACATGAGGCCTCCCAAGGCAGTAACTTATCTAACATTTACAAGTCTCCAGAAAGATGGGCTTTATCCCCATTGCTTCCAAGGGGTCTCAGAAAGGTTAAGCAACTTGCCAGTATGGTCATATATTAAGGAGATGGGACTCGAAAGCACATCACCCTATCATCAAAGCACATATTTTTCAAAAACATAATAGTGTCCATTCTCTAGTCCTACATCAACATTACTCTTTCTCCTCCCTTGCCATTGAATATAAGAAGAAATTTTTAAAGGCAAATTTGACAAGACTTCACATTGAGTGGGCAATTGCTGTGCCCTCATAGCATTGACTGTGGGGGCAATAAAGACAAAAAATGAGAGAATAAAAAATTATTATAGTTTAGAGGTGCCTAGGTGGCTCAGTCGGTTAAGCATCCAACTTCTGATTTTGGCTCAGGTCATGATCTCAGGGTTGTGAGATTGAGACCCGTGCTCGGCAGGGAATCTGCTTGGGATTCTCTCCCTCTCCTTCTGCCCCTTCTCTCCCCTCAAAAGAAAAGAAAATTATAGTTTAAAATCTAACCAAATGAGTATAAAATGTCAGTGGCAATCAAAATCATCTGATGTCCTACTCTTATCCCTATCCCCCGTGTGCTAAAATAGAGAAAGTTTATGTCTACATGGCAAGGAGAAGAAGAATTTACTGAACAACATTAAGTGCTTTGTGTTTTAGACACTTTATCTTCTTTTATTCTCATAGTCCTCTCGTTCAGAAAATATAGTTCTCATTTTACAAATGAATAAGCTGAAACCCAAAGAGAGTTTAATAGAATCATTCAGGTACAGACTACAGAAAACCTAAAAGTGGCTTGGGCAAGTAAAACACTGTTTCTCAGGTAATAAGAAGTCTGGGATGGCTAGCAGAGGTTAGAACAAAGGGTCAGCGTTGCCATCAGGGACTCAGGCTCCTTCTGCCTCCCTGATACGCCATCCCCAGCATGTGGGTTTTATCCTTACTCTTTCAACGTGGCTGCTGAAACTCTGGACATTGTAAATACATTCCAGGTGGGAAGATAAAGAGCAAAGGATGAACACAAGAGGGCCGTGCCAGCCAAATCTCCCCATTTTATCAAAATGACAATGGATTTTCTGGAATCCCCACCCAAAGCTTAATCTTCTTGTTTAGAACTCCGTCACAGAACCACCTATCTCTGTAAGGGAAGCCAGTGAATTGAGTATTCTAAACTCATGTGCAACCCTGAACAAAATCAGGGTTAATAAAGAGTTAATATATGTAAAGTGCTTAGAATAAGATCTGACATATAGTAAGTGCTATGTGTTTAAAAAACGAAGAAATGAAGGAATTAAGTAATGAAAGGATGAAGAAAGAAGACTGGGTACTAAGTAGGCAAACAGAATAATTTCACACGGAGATAAAAGACTTGTGTAAATTGCCCAGCTAATGAACAGTAGTGATGTAATTCCATCCTGACATTTTCTGATTTTGAAGGATCTTTTCATTCTTTTCTTTTCTTATTATTACATAATAACATCCCCTCAACCACACACACAGTTTTAAAATTCCAACGTGACTATGCCTGTGAATGTCATGGGATTTTCATGAGCTGCTTCAAATATTAGTATTAAAAGTAAAGAACTCAGTAATGATAGACAGGCCAGTCTAACCAATCATTCCCTAGTGGGCTCCTTAGCTTTTCATGTCGCAGGCTGGAAAAAGATCTAAAGTAGCACCGGCATTCACAGAAGCCCAACCTTGGCTTAAACTTAAGAATCCCAGACTATTCTTATAATTCTGCCACTTAATCTAGTGCCACCAATAAACGGGAAGTGAAAGAATCCCAGGACTCCCCAATAAATACTGAAAAATGAGCACTTAATTTTAATGTGGGGCTGCCTATTATTAGCTAGTTTTCCAACATTTCTGGTTTTTAGCCCTTAGGATAATGAGTGATCTTAATGTGTTATGTCAACTATCAACAGTACGTCCATAGATCACCACAGTTGGTAACCTCCTTTGTTTGACCTTAGAAGTCCTTAAAAGTCATATATCATCCTCCAAATACAGACACCAGGTCGACTTGAGTTTATCCTAGATGACAGAAGAGAGATTCAAAGATCAGCCCTTATAAAAATTCATTACTGATGAATATTGAAATATTACTGGGAAATTAATCAGTATTATTAAACATCAAGAGATTAATGCTGGCTTGTTCTATGGAAGACAGAATTAACCACTACAGAAGAGCTATTAAGAGTGCTGATAAAAAATGTTTAAATATATATGAATAGAATGTGAAAATGACTAACTTTTCAAAGGTCAATCAAAGATAGAAAGCAAACGGAAAAGCTGAGAATGAAGGGTTCGGTGGTACAGAGGATTGTCGGTGGCCCTTCCCAACAGTCCTGTCACACCCACAGAGTTCATATTGACTTTACCTGAAGCACCTCTTTACTAATCAAAGAAAGGGAGTTTGGCCTTTGGCTTTAGTGGGGATCCACTGTGGATTCAGTGGATATCCACTGGCTAGGTTGAGACCTTAAAAACCCAATCAAATAATGAAATCGCATCCCTTCCCCAAAAAGAAATTACTGTTTTATTTTCATGTGGATTATGACTTGTTTAAACCCCAATGACTCTTCAGTTTCTGCTCACAGAAGACAAATATTTGCTAATTAAGGGTAAGAACAGATAGAACCAGAAGGTCAATCTGCCTATACCTTGTTAGAAATTATACAAGGAATTTTTTTTTACAGGACATTTAGAAACTCTTGTTTTCCATACACACTGACACCATTATTACACTTTAATCTGCCTTCCTTTGTGAGATTATGACATAGTGTGAGTCCCAGAATGAGAACAAAGAATGATTTCTGTTCTAGACACTCTTGAACTACTTCACCATGCATCCTGTGTAATCGCCAATTCACCTTCTGAAATTAGACTACCCAGGTTTGAATATGGGTTCTACTACTTACTCCTAATATGGTCTGGAACAAGATCTTTCATCTTTTAAGTCAGTTTCCTCTTCTACAACATGATGATCTTGATAGTGTGCATACCGCAAACTTGTGGTTAGACTTAAAAGAGATCATACATGTGAAGTGTTTAACATAACTCCTGGGTACCTAACAAATAGCCAAAATGTAATACCAGTTATTACTTAAAGCAAAATAAAGTGTTCTGTCTTAGGTAGATGGCATTGAATCTCCTTATAATGGATTTAGAGTACATTCACATGTAATATTTTCTTCCCAGTCACTCTCTCCTTTCAAGAAATTAATAAGCTACCTAACTGTATGAATACAGTCCTAGACCCCCAATGTATCTTAAGGTAAAACCCATTCTCCAGTACTGAGTGCCTCACTATCTAATTAAGGGGTTAATTCTTTTCCTTTGCTTCTGGAATAGAGTGATATAGTAGAAGGAATGCAGACCTATCATCTGAGTAGGAAGCATCATCTATTCCAAGATGAAAGGTAAGATCTTTAGGGAATGTCAGAACCCCCTGCTCATAAGCTTCAGTACACAAATGGATATGTATCATGGGGCCTCTCATTTGCATTAGTAAAAGCTCCCTTTGAGAGACCTTAATTAAAATATTTAAGGATCACAGCTGAGTCCACAATTTGAGTAGAAGCCAGATACCGAGAAAGGTCTCTCATTCACTGTGTTATTTTTTGCTGGTAGAAGTATTCCAGGTGCTCCTCAGAATGCTAAAGCAACACTTCAAAGATGTCATGCATTTAATCTCCCCCCATCCCATGAGGACCAGAGAAATGAGTCAAGATGGAAAATGGTTCTCCTGCAGACATTCTGATGCTGCAACAGTGGAATGAAGAGAAACAGACATTCTGGTCTCAAGCAATAAACCTGGAGTACAAAAGCTCTCTAAGAATACAGGGACAGGCTGGCCCCAAATCCAAATTATTGTGCCAACAGGTCAACATCTGTGACCTTTCTAAACATCACTGTGTCAAATGCATCAATAAACTTCAATGAATAATTTCACTTCCAGAATTCTCTTCTAATAAAATGATCAGAGTCAACATATCTCTCACTCTCAAATCTCTATTCTCCCCACACTCAAATCTCTCTTTTAAATGTCACAAACAAAATTCTTTAGGAATATATCACAGCTTTTAAACCTACCCCTCCCGGGGTACCTGGGTGGCTCAGTCAGACACCTAACTCTTGGTTTGGGCTCAGGTAGTGATTTCACAGTAGTGGGATCAAGCCCCATGTCAGCTCTCCGGCTCTGTGCTTAGCATGGAGCCTGCTTCAGGTTCTCTCTCCATTCCCTCACCACCCCCTCCAACTCTCTCTCTCAAATAAATAAAAATCGTTAAAAACAAACAAACAAACAAACCTACTCTTCCCTACACTGGCCTCTCTAAGCACATGGCACCACAACCTCCCCCAATGAACACCATCTTTGACTGCTTCTCCTTCCTGACATTATGAGTAAAACTATCATGTCTTATCAGTAGTATTTAAAAGGAAAAAACATCCTATTTCTCCATCCTAATTCCCAGTCTCCTACTACGTTAAGTCCAGCTATCATCATCTATGCTTTGCTTATTGGAATTATTTCCTACCTAGCCTCTTTGTCAACTTTGCTCCTACCAATGCAATCTCCACAAAGTCACCAGTAATTTTTCACAACGCATTTCTAATTATGTTGTCCTCCCAACCCCATGGCTAAAATATTTTTAAGATTTTCACTGCCTTCAGAATAAAGAACAAATTTCTTAAAATTCTGTAAAAGTCTCTTCTTGATCTAGCCCCAAGTTGTCTTCTCAAGAAACCTATTATCCCTCACACTCAAGGTTCTAGATATACTGAATTACTTGTAGCTTTTCTAACTTGTCAGGTTTCTTTCTTGCTCATAGGTATTTGCACTTCCTGTTGACTACACTTAGAACAGTGGCTCCTTCCCCAATATTTTCATTTATCTGGTTAATTCTTACTCACCTTTGAGGTCTCAGTATAAAGACTGCCTCTTCCTTAAAGTTTTTTCTGACTTCCAGGGTGCGTGGGTGGCACAGATGGCTAAGCATCTGACCTTAGTTTCAGCTGAGGCCCTGATTTCAGGGCCGTGAGATGGAGACCCACCTTGGGCTTCACACTGAGGCATCTGCTTAAGGCTCTCTCTGCCACTCCCCTCCACATGCTCTCTTTCTCTCTCTCTCTCTCAAATAAATTAAAAAAAATAAAGTTTTCTCTGACTTCCAAATTTACCCAGTACTTATCATATGCCCCCAGCACTTTTCACACAATAATGTAATTGCCTTTTTTTCCTATTCCTCTCTAGACTTCTGCTTTTCCAAGATTAAATTCAGCAACTGCATTTGTTGAATTTTCAATGCATAAAACAGGGTCTCACACAAAATAAGTATTCAGTAAATAATTTTAAATAAATACTAAGATATTCATCAAGGTTTGATTACAAAAACAAAAAATTGGTAACTACGCAAAATGCCAAAATATAGAAATGGATAAACAAACTTGGGCACATCTATAAGGTAAAAAATAGCATTTTTCCTTTTCAAAATAAAAAATGGTTTTTGAAATTCTTCATAGATGGGAGCACAGAAATGACAAAATACTGAGTAAAAATCAAACAATATCTGCATTATCAATATGATGTTAATCTGATAGAAAGATAGATAGATGATAGATAGATAGATAGATGACAGACTGGAAAATATACAAAATATGACAGCTTTTATATTTGGCTTATGTATAAATTTTATTTGCTTATTATGCTTTGAAGTATATTTCTGATTTCTTGTGATAAATCAAATAAAAAATAATAGAAGAACAAAAGGGCTGCAGTGAATTCTGACTTCACCTGGGCCAGTATCCATAACCAAAGAAGTCACATTTGCAGATGTGGAGCATCATAGCTGGATTCTCAGAAGAGAGCTAATGCTGAAAGTTAGATAGGTGGAATATACTGGGTCTGACACCAGTTATTGAAGGCAGGAATGAAAACTAGGGAGCCAAGAACAAGTCCAGAAGTCGGAGCTCAATGAATGGCCAGGAGAAATTCCCCAGAATAGCTCCTAGTATCATAAATTATACTAATAACAATATAGTCTGGATCTGGGTGGGCCAACAATGCCAAAATAAAGAGACTAAACAGATCAGTTTTTGCGAGCAGAGAGAAATCTAAGCTGCTAATTAAGAACTGAAGTAGTCTTCCATTGCCTAGATTAGATATGCATGGTCAGAATTAGGATAATGATTTGGTGGCATGAAGGTAAATATAAGATACCTAGACTGATGTCAATAAAACTCATACTGGACCCCACTGGCTAATGGAAATCAATTCCTCCATATATCTTCTTCAAAATGTGCACAGGCTAGAGAGCGGTTAGAGCAGTAAATGAAAGAATTATTTTATGTTTTAGAAGGGTGGAGAAGCCAAAGGCAGAAGGGGGGAGGGGAAGCAATTTTATGACTATTCTTTGATGAAGACAATGTTCCAGCATTCTTTAGTAATTTTCAAAATGGAACTAAATAATAAATGTTCTCTTCGAAAAGAACAATCACTTAGTTAAATTAAAGAGTGTTTTCTTATGAGGATTGCAATTAAAAATAGAGGGCAAGAGAAACTTGCCTTAGCCATTTGCCATCACCCCAGGGTTTGTTGATCAACTTTATGCTTCATTTATGTCTCCATAAATCATACTGTGGAATTAAAAGTGTGTGGCTGACATGAATAGTGTTCATTTTGCAAAGGAAAGACAAGGAGCAAGAAAAACTTTATGCCAAAGCATGAGACTATCATACAAAAATTCTTTACAATTATTATCTCTGCTTCCCCCACAAAAGTGAGATTACTCTCTTGGTGGATGTCATAGAATTGAGGTTTTGAAATGGAGATGCCAAGCTGTAAATTACATTTCTGAATCAATTATGGCTCTATCAGAAAGGCTATAAATAACATGCAGAATTACCAGATGTGTAATTTTTTGTTACACTTGAACATTTGGCACGTTTAGAATGTCTAAGTGAGGGACTTGGGTTAATCTGTGAATTTCACGGATTCATCTGACAAGACAGCAGAAAAACGTGGGTTAGAATTATGATGACCTTGCTTCAAGGAGACTTATCAGAACAAGGTCGACTCAGGAATTTACTTGCATTTTTCTGAAAAGAGATTTGGATGGAAAACGGTCATGGAGCCCCTTGGTGTTCATTGGCTGAATTCTCAAAAGAGTTGAGCAAAGGACACATTTGGTTTCAGATGGGTTACTTGAGCAAAATATAATTCAGTGATGGCCTTTCTTTTGACAGCTTTACACTGATTTTATTTTGTCACCTTCTTGAGAAGTCTAAACGAGAAACTGTTGACGGGTATGTTATGACCAGGCTCAGCATCCAAAACTGAAACATCAAACAGTGGGTACATATAAGGGCTAGAGTTTATTGAGCAGCCTCAGGCAGTGACTTTCCCAGGAATCTCACTTATTCCTGGGTCTGTTACACCATAGCATTTCCCCCCCTGTGGCAAGTTAAGCTTTTATTACTCTTATTTGTAGGTGAGCATTGTGTTATTAAATTTAGAAGCTGTCAGTAATAGGACTAAGGGAAAAATATTCCTCTCCATTTAGGAGAATATAATACCCACCTTTTCCTGAAAAATGCTCAGGTCACATAGGAGCTTCTTTGTTACTGCACTAGAGGAAATCTGCCTCCCTCAGCAGAGTTAGGTAAATACTAGGCAATCAAATAAATTTTTATTGGTCATGCCTAGAGTTGACTACTGCTTCTTAAAGCTAGCAAATGGAATTAGTCTCTGTGGTTTTTTTTTTCCTTAGCACACATAATAAAATGAACAAAGAGTATGAAATCAGCTGGAGCCTGAGAGATAAAATATATCTCAGATCATAATGTTGAAAATGCCACACTAAGATTCCAACCCAACTCAGTTTTCTTAGCCATACAATGGATATAAAGGCATCTAAATTCCAGCATTATTTTTTAAATTAAATTGGATAATGTTTGCAAAAGATTTTGCAATTATTCTCTATTGGTCCTAGAGGAAGTAGTTCTCACTATCATGTAGAAAGCTTTTTTTCTTCTTCAATTCCACACGCCTCTCCCTACATTTACCTTCCACCTACAATTGCCTGCTCCCAGGGTGAAATGCTGCAGAGCAGTTAAGAGCTTAAACTCAGTCTGGGTTTGGATCCTAGTTCAAACACTCATCAGTTTCTTGAGCTTCAGCTCAATATATAACCGACCTCTGCCTCTATTTTCTCATCTGTTAAACTGGGATAATAATACTAACCGTCTCCCAGAGATGATACTTTCCTTACCCAGGGAGTGCTTGTTTTCAGGAAATACTGAGATAAACCAGGAAAAGCACTCAGAACACTGCCTGGCACATAACAGCACACAGTAAGTGCTGCTTCTCCTACGAATACTTTTAACATCTGTTGAACCCATTCTCCCTCATTTTGTAGGCTTCAAACTTCCATTTGCATGGAAACTCTGTAATGTGTGAGAAATGTGTTGACTTCTTCTAGTTAAAATGGTCAACCCCAGCTTTTGAGTAAGAGGATACAAAGTGGACTGGTGACTGGACCTCAGAAGAACACTGGCAGATGTCAACGCTAACGCACTTAGCGAAAGAAAAACCAGGCTTAACTATCATAATGGGATGCACCCAAACTATGTAAGGTATGAATATGAAGGCTAGTAACAAATCCTCCACAAGAGTAAGCAAGAGAAAAAAGGAGATGAAGAGGGTACCACAATCATGTGCATGCGTGTGATATTCTAGAGGGATGTTCTTTAAGGAGCAGGAGCTCACCCACTAAAAAGGCCTCTCATATCCTGATTTCCAATTATTAGAAAATTAGCACCTGTGCATTTTTAGAAAGCTACTAATAAGTACCTGCTTGTGAAGCCTTGAAAGCATTGTGTTTTTTGTTCTGATGGAGAGATGCATCCAAATGCAACAGATAGCTCCTAAACAAGTATGAAAGGACCCGTGGTTTGGGCTTTGCAATATCCAAAAGTATAAACCATCTGAATTATTTTTTTCTCTTTAATAACTGACATCTTTATTTTTTCATTAACAGCAACAAGATGTCTTGCCCCATCTTCCAGAAAGTGTTCGCTTTTCTGTTCATAGAGTTGGTGCTATTCTTTTCTTCGATCTCTTGTTGAGTTCATAGGTGTTCAGAATGGTTTGATCCCTATCTAGCTGAATTCCTGGGACAAGACGAAATTTAGGTCTCCTTCTCCTCTGCCATCTTGGACCCACCCCCTGAATTTTTTTTTAAATACTGGGGGAGAAGTTGTCACATTAGAACTTGCTCATGCACTTGCCCTCATAACAGACCTGTGAAGATGTGTTAATTCAAGAGTCAATGTTTCAACCAAATCCCAAAGATCCTGCAATATTCCAATGAACACTTCATATATGGTTACCCTCGGAATAAAGGATATTTTTTTCCCATTTAAGGATAATAATAGAGTAATATCAAGCTTCCACGCTGAGGTATAGTTGTCACATCACATCACATTATACCAATAATTTGCACAATAAACACTCTTATTTGTTTAAAACATGCTGTTTTGCTCCTCTCTGAATGACAGCTTTTTGGGAACAGAAGGAAAAACATTAAAATCTTAGAGTTTATTCTTTAAAGCATAGAGTCATCAGATTTGAGTCACAGAAAGGAAATTGATGGGGTCAAATCTTCTCTTATGCTAACAGTGAAATGTGAGCAAATAAAAAGGAAAATTGAAGGATTCTACCAGTAAAATATATGATACAAGTTTAGTACAACTCACACAAATTTAAAGCAAAAGTAGGAAAGCACAGGAAAAACTAAGTAAATTTATAATTTAATGCTTAGTCAAACGTGGATAAATTGACTATGAAGACAAAAACAATTATTCTCACAATGTGAAAATATTTAAAGATATGGCCTGTGGAGCATAACTCATGCTAGTCTATAATTTCTAAGTTAGTTTTTTCCTCTTATTTCTTTTATAGGATAAATAGTCCTAAATCGATTATAAGCAGAAAATGAAAGGATTGGGGCTTCACTGCTAAATTTATGTCCACCTATTTTAAAAATTTATAAAAAAGAGAGTTTTGGTAGCATGTGAGCCTTTCTTGGCATGAACGAAAAAAAATTCCATTGTTACTGAAATTCTCTGACCCACTGAGGAAATTTTATTAAAAAGTGATTTTGATAATTGACTTTATTCTCAGCATGGTTTCATGCGAGATGGTATACAGAGAGAGGAAGATAGGCATATAGATTCGAAAATAGGAGCCAGTGACGGAAACACTGCATTTACCCCAAATCTAATTTTGATGAGGGACGAAAGTGAGGCAGCTGGTGCTGTGCAGTGTTAGTGGAGAGTTCGTTCCTGTGGGTTTTCAGAAGAATTGATGTATCTGAACAATAACAATGGCATTCTCAGTGTAAGGAATATATATATTAATTCTGTATATTCTCACTTATTACATTAATACCTTGTTTGTAATATTACATCCAATATGTTTCCCTCTAAAATGTAGCTAGATGACAAACTAATCCAAATTCTGGCTGGCTGATTTATTCTGTTAGGCCCATATTATATAGTTCAAACTTAAAGAATTATAATTAGGTTAGTAGCAGGCTATAGTTTTGTTGTTGTTTTTTTTTAAGATTTTATTTATTTATTTGAGAGAGAGAGAATGAGAGACAGATAGCAAGAGAGGGAAGAGGGTCAGAGGGAGAAGCAGACCCCCCGCTGAGCAGGGAGCCCGATGTGGGACTCGATCCCAGGACTCCAGGATCATGACCTGAGCTGAAGGCAGTCGCTTAACCAACTGAGCCACCCAGGCGCCCTGTTTTGTTTTGTTTTTTAAGATTTATTTATTTTAAAGAGAGAGAGAGAGCAAGCAGAAGGAGGGGCAGAGGGAGAGCAAGAGAATCGCAAGCAGACGTGAGAGGCTGACTCGGGGCTCAATCTCACGACCCTGAGATCATGACCTGAGCTGAAATCAAGAATTGGTTGCTTAACCAACTGAGCCACCCAGGCGCCCCTACAGTTTGTTTTTTTTAAATCAGAATTGATTTTACAAGGCATTTTCACAAATGCCACCTAGTGGACTATTTAATATGCACTTGTTCACTTATCACATTTCCTTGTAACAAGATCCTTGTGAGATGGGTAAGCTTCTAAATGAAGCTCTAGGTTCCTGAGGTCTCATTCCCCCTTCCCTACATTCCAAAGAAGGATGCTGATCTGGATTGGCCAAACTCCGGGATAATGTAACATGTCACAGATTGAGACACTGGGAATGTCAAAGAAGTGAAAAGATCAAGTATACCCATTGAATACTCTCTCTTCACCCATGTGGCTAATGCAAATGGGCCAAGGGAATATTGGGAGCAACCACAGGTATGCAGCAGGGCCACCACTATGCTGGCTTCGGGTTTAAACTGTTTTCCTCCTGTCCTCAGGCGGGCATGCACATACTTGGATGGCAAGAGATGAGGTATGTGTTCTGGCTATATCAAGGTAGGCAGTGTAATTGTCTAGGTAAGAAGGTCTCTCCAAATTTATGGATAGAGCTAAACCTCCAACTGGTAAAGATGTATTTATACAACTTAACCAGAAATTCACAAGGAGGAAGAATTTCTAGAGAAGCTATATTTCCAGCAGTTTCTACCACTATGAGTATATGTCCAGACAATTTCCTATCTCTGTGAAGACAGAATTCCTAGGGCATTTCCTATAATTCCTTTTCTGAGTGATGACCAGACTTGTGTTACATTCTTTATCTTCTTTATATTTTATTCACCTCATATTTTGATAGATGGCATGAGGGACTTAAAGCAAGGTCACTGTCATTCTGTTTATGATAAAATTATGAGAACTGAGAGGATACATACTCATGCTTACACAGTTGTAACTCACAGACTTCCTCATCCTTTCTTCATGTGCTTAAGTTAGCCACACAAATCAGTTTTCAAAGCATTCAGAGGCACCTACTCATAATTTCACAGGTTTTATGCACAGAATTGGCATTATGAAGGAAAATGTCAAAGATCTTCTACTGAAATAATTTGGGCCAATAACAGAAGGCTGACTCATGGCAATAATTTAGACAGGAAATAGATTCAAGTTAACAAACATTTAACAACTTTAACAGTGACCAATTGATAATTTTTGTCAGTAGCCAGTAGAAAATTCTGGATTTGTGAAGGGTTCATTATTCCTTGACAAACAACTGTTCACCACAGTTCATATAAATATTTGAAAAGATAAACTGGGCATATTATCCTCTTAAAGACACAAGTAATTTCTGGTTTCACTCAAATAAAGAAAATCAGTACTTCCTTTATTCATTTTACATTTCCTTTCTTTGCTGTTATATTTTGACAAAGTATAGTGGGATAACTTTTTTAAACCAATGAGACCTGAGTTCAATTCCACATGAGCTACTTATTAAATGTTTGATTCTGAGCAAACTGCTTAATTTCGCAAGTTTATTCATCCATACAATGGGAATGCTTACAAATGCTACTTACAAATAAGTCTGCTTAGAGAATTAAATGAGCAAATACCCACTAAAAGTACTCAACAAATACCGGATTCTCTGTACTTAAGGCTTGTGCAAAGCTACAAAGATATTTATGGAACACTTACTACCTTTAAATAAATTAATTTAGTAAGAAATTATATTTTTTTAAGATTTCATTAATTTATTTGAGAGAAAGAGTGCGTGAGTGGGGGACGGGGCAGAGGGAGACAATTTTCAAGCAGACTCCCTGCTGAGCACAGAGCCTGACATGGGGCTCAATCTCACAACCGTGAGATCATGAGCCCAAATCAAGAGTTGGATGCTTAATTGATGGAGTCACCCAAGTGCCCCAAAGATTATATTTAAATAACTAATTTTTATTATTTTCAAATAATATTATTGGGACTATAATGTGAAGATTTAGGCTGCTCTTCAACCATGTCTGCCCCTTCTGTCATCAGATTCTTCTTTGCCCTACTCACACCCTAGAACAGAGACCATTTTTACTGACTGACAAATCTATACCACCCTTGGCAATATTCACCATCTTAATGCACATTCCCTTGAGTGTGTGTTCTCTGTTCTTAGGAAACATTGAAATTTAAAGGAACTAAACAGTCATATTTGTGAGAACAGAGACTGTATTTTTGTTAAGTATTTTATTATCAGGAAACAATAAGTATTCAATAAATTTTGGTTGCACGAATGAATGTCTGCTTTGTTCCCAAAACCCCACTAGAAGAAGTTGACTATGTGTTTTCTTAGTCAATCATCCAAAGAACCCTGATAGTGAAATATAAACACTGTTTTACATGAAGAAAATCAAGGTTCAGAGATATTTATTGATTTGCCAACATCTCATATATGCTAAAAGACTGTGTTCGTATTTATGTCAGATCTCTATAACTCCAAAATTCCTGTGCTATCATCTACTTCAGCATCCTCTCTCCCTGCATGAGGTTGATTTCATCACAAGATTTAAAAAAAAAGTATTGATAAATGCATTAGTGAAAACTTTTATGACCTCCTGCTCAGAGAATAATAATGGACTGAGCATCCCCACTTAAGAGATGAAATAATTATAATAATAACTAACATCCATAGTAATAATCATTGATACCTTCAACTTCTGTTAGAGTTCCTTAAAATATACAATTACTTCACACATTTGATTTAGAAATGTTACGTGACTTGCCCACTGTCACATGCGTATAAGGGATAGGGCCACATTTCTCTGTGATTCTGAAGCCCCTCCATGAAATCATTCCTTATCCCCTAAAACATGCCAGCAATGTTGAAGAGGCAGGTACTTTGTCCGGACATTTCTTGAGAGTCTTCTTACAAAGTGAAAGGACTTTTTCTTAATTGCCCTCCATTCCATTCCACTCTGACAGCCCAGTGACATGGGCAGGAAGGCCCCCTTATGTTCACTGAAGGCTGGTAATAAATAAGCCTGGAAATGGCAGTGAATACTGGTAAGGTTTACTTCTTCAACGTCCGATGGCACGAAGTTCTTCACCAGCAAGAGTATTCAATAATACTCTTGATAACAACAAACATTTCAAAGGAACTATAAAATACTAATTCTGGAAAATGTTTAGAAAATATATCGAGGCTGATCTAACTACTTTGGAGAAGAAGAATCTGAGATACTGGGACTTTCCCAAGGAAAAGTCAAGACTGATGAGAAAGTCAAGATTAAGAACATTTCTTTCCTTCCTCCCTCCTTGCTTTCCTTCTGCAATAATTCATTATCTGGCATTTGATAATGACAATGTAGGACTCAAAGATACCTCAAAAGATACAGATCGTTTTCCTATGTATCTGTGTGTATGTGTGTATCTGTGTTTTATGTGTGTGTGAGAGAGAGAGAGCACACACGTGTGTGTGTTTCCCAAACAGGATTCTTGCCACTGAAGATATAAGGTTGATCTTCCAGGAATTCACTGTCTATTATTAGAGAAACAAAATCATAAATAAATAATCACTAAAAAAATACACAATTATACATGTCATGATAGTGATATTGTCGATTGAATACCCCTCCTTTGAGCCAAATCAGCTTGTTGGTGCCTTCTGTTTCTTAGTCTATAGCTTGTTTCTTCCCTCCAGATTGATTCTTATTGCCTTGTCAATTGCAGCCCTCCTAGGAGACCAGAGTGGATGACATTGTAACCCAGAACAGACCTCAGGGACCAGCCCCTGTAGCCGGGACTATGACATTTTCCTTCCATTAACCCTGACTGAGTACTAAAGATGGAACATTTTGGTTTACAATTCCCTAAACACCTCTTGAGTTCAGCTTGCCTCAAGTAGGACCATACATCAGAATTACATTTTCCCTAGCTTCAATGCCTTATATTCTGTTAAGTTCCAGGGGATTCAGGTTTCAAGCACCAAACCCTGTTCTTAAAAGTCACTTTTTCAAATATTCAGGATGTTCTATTTGTTTGTTTTTTAACTTAGTGGAAGAGATTAAACAGAAATGGTTTTCTATTTAAGAAGAAGCTAGTAGAGAAGCTGGATTATAATTAGTACAATCGGTAAGTACAGAACTTCTGTTTGCACGAAGGATAATTGCCTACATCATACAATATTTATAGCTGATGTGGGCCACTGGGTATCCATTTTTTAAAGATTTTATTTATTTATGTGAGATACAGAGAGCGAGAGAGACAGAGAAAGAGAGAGAGGGCACAAGCAGAGGGTAGGCAGAGGGAGAGGGAGATGCAGACTCCCTGCTGAGCAAGGAGCCCAATGCGTTACTCCATCCCAAGACCTTGGGATTATGACCTGAGCCAAAGGCAGACGCTTAACCAACTGAGCCACCCAGGCTCCCCACTGGTATCCATTTCTGCATCTAGTGAATGGTTTAGGGAAGGGGATTACTTAAAATTTTAACCAATATGTTCTTTCGTCCTTCTCAAAATAACAAACCTATAATACTGTGAAGTATACAGGGATGAACTTTAGAAAGAACAGGTATACATCAGATTAGAGCTAGCCATAGCCAACATTTTTAAAGAAGTAATGGACATCATGGCACAACAATGATCAACCACAAAACATTACATATAAATATCCTATCTGAGTCAATCTTAACATCCTGCCTGTTATGCATACTTGGACCATTTATTTCCATGAAGAAATAACATTAATAAGAAGAATAAGAAGATTCTATCAGGTTTCCATTATTGACATTTTTAATCACACACTAGCTCTGGTTTCCTAAATAGTCAACATACTAAAGGCTTATGCTACATCTAATAACAGTCACTTAGACCCTTCTGGTTTAAATCATAAAGACTTTCCATGTCTGAGAGAAAGAGAAACAAAAAAATAGATTGGTGGTATTTCTAATTCTAATCTGTCTTTGCCATGTACTAATCTTTTCATCACACTGGAGCAAGAACAAATTATTGTTGAAATGGGTAAATATCTTGGAAGAGGGCGCCTGGGTGGCTCAGTTGGTTAAGCGACTGCCTTCGGCTCAGGTCATGATCCTGGAGTCCCGGGATCGAGTCCCACATCGGGCTCCCTGCTCAGCAAGGGGTCTGCTTCTCCCTCTGACCCTCTTCCCTCTCATGCTCTCTGTCTCTCATTCTCTCTCTCAAATAAATAAATAAAATCTTTAAAAAAAAAATATCTTGGAAGAGCTGTGTTAGGTAATATAGCAAAAAACACCCGTAATTATTTCTTCTGAATCATTTGTACAATACATATTTTCTTTTTTTTTTTAAAGATTTTATTTATTTATCTGAGAGAGAGAATGATATATAGAGAGAGAGCATGAGAGGGGGAGGGTCAGAGGGAGAAGCAGACTCCCCACTGAGCAGGGAGCCTGATGCGGGACTCGATCCCGGGACTCCAGGATCATGACCTGAGCCGAAGGCAGTCGCTTAACCAACTGAGCCACCCAGGTGCCCCAATACATATTTTCTAACAACTGCCCTGTCCCATTCACCATGCAACTTCTGAGAATGCCTTGGGGTATAAGACTTAACTTCTCTTTCGGAGTCATCCAAGCCTCTCTTTTGGAGCCATGCAAACAAATAATTAAATGCCATTGCCAGGAGAATTCTCTTTTCTTTCTCTCTCCTCCAGACATCAAAGATGCAGAAAAGAAAGAAAGCTAAGGGGAAGAAGGTGGCCTCAGCCCCTGCTGTTGTGAAGAAGCAGGAAGCCAAGAAGGCGGTCAATCCCATGTTTGAGAAAAGATCCAAGAATTTTGGCATCAAACAAGACATCCAGCCCAAAAGGGACTTCAGCTGCTTTGTACAACGGCCCCACTATATCTGACTGCAGCGGCAAAGGGCTATTCTCTATAGACTTCTAAAAGTGCCTAACCAGTTCACCCAGACCTTGGACCACCAAAGAGCTACTCAACTGCTTAAGCTGGCCTACAAATATGGACCAGAAACAAAGCAAGAGAAGAAGCAGACTGTTGGCCCAAGCTGAGAAGAAAGCTGCTAGTGAAGGGGCGGTCCTCACTAAGAGGCCAGCTGTCTTCAAGCTGGGGTTATTACTGTCACCATGTCGGTGGAAAACAAGAAGGCTCAGCTGGTAGTGACTGCATATGATGTGGATCCCATTGAGCTGGTTGTCTTCCTGCCTGCCTTATGTTGTACAAAGCAGGTTCCCTACTGCCTTATCAAGGGGAAGGCCAGGCTGGGCTTATGGTCCACAGAAGATCTGCACCACTGTTGCCCTCACACGGATTAACTCAGAAGACAAAGGAGCTCTGGCTAAGCTGGTGGAATCTATCAGGACCAATTACAATGACAGATATGATGAGATCTGCCATCACTGGGGAGGTAACCGTCTGGGTCCTGGCTCACAATGTCAAGTTGGAAAATGCAAAGGCTAAAGAACTGGCCACCAAACTGGGCTAAGTGTATGCTGTTGAATTTTCTGTACATAAAAGTAATAAAAAGTTCTCTCTGAGAAATAATGCCATTGCCAGAATAATAGTATAGATGCAAACAAACTAACATGATGTCACAGAAGAAAAAATAAATGATTCTGATCTGGGGGGAATCAGGAAAGGTAACAGGAGGTGACAGTTGACGACTGAAGAGGAGCATTTGAGGTGCATGTGTGGGGGAGAGCAGGAAGAGGCAGGTGGATCGTGGGGAGGCTGGAAAACCCTAGTGGGATTAATCACAAGTTGTCCAACCATGAATGAAAAGTAGAGAAGTGGAGGGATAGAACTAATGCTATTCCTGTTCCTATGGACTAGTACCTACTGCATATATATAGTTCTTAAATTTTAAAATTCTTAAAATCTTAAAATTCTTAAAAATTAAACTGTTAATACTTTTAGGGGTGCCTAGGTGGCTCAGGTGGTTAAGCATCTGCCTTCAGTTCAGGTCACGATCCCAGAGTCCTGGGATCGAGCCCACGGGCTCCCGGGAGTCTGTTTCTCCCTCTGCCCCTCCCCCTACTCATGTTCTCGCTCTCTCTCATGCTTTCTCTCTCAAATAATAAATTTTTTTTAAAAACTGTTATTACTTTTGGTAAAGATGATTGAACTCTTCCAAACTAGAAAAGATTCCCAGTTTTTCCTTTTCCTGCTCTCCATTATAACTCATCCTTCTGTAGCTCCCCTCTCCCAACAGGAGCCCCCAAGTCCGTTCTACAGTACTTGTTATGCAGAAGGCTGAAAGATGAAAAGTTATTCAAACAGCACAATACAAGCTAACTATTCCAAGCGTATCTATTGACTGAAGAGATTTGCATTATGAACTAAGTCAGTGCAAAAAGACAATGGTAAATAGCAGCAAAAACAAAGAAATAGATCATTTAAATAAAAGAAAGGCGCTACCACCACCACGTATCTTTCTCCTCCTCGGTTGAAATTTACCCTGGAGGAACCAATATAAATTAATACGAAAATGTCACTTTTGTTGTATAAAGGAAATCCAGTGGAATGGAATGCTAATTCTGTGTCTCTGGTAGTCAAACAGGAAAATGAGAGATGCATTCAACTGCAGTACTTCCAGTTTTTGCTGTACACACACTAAAATGCTGGAGACATGAAGATAAACAAGCCATAGTCATTGCTCCCAAGGATGTAACAATTCTTTAAAGGACACAAATAGGTAATTGCAATGTAACTTGGTCAAGTGTACAAAGAATGACATACAAAATGTCACGGGAGGATAGAAGAGGAAGGAATTATCCTACTGTATTTGGTTGATATTATGTGGGGGAGGGAGGATCATTAACCATGAAAACTTAAGAGGTTACATTTAAGCCAGAACGTTAATAAGCAGAAATGTTGATAAGGGTTGCAGATGTTGTGGGAGATGGAGCGGCCTGTCAGGACGAGGGAATAATGTACAAAAGCCTCGGGAGCATGAAATAATATGACCATAGCAATTATTTCTACCACGAGAAGAAAAAGGGGTATCAGTGAGACTGAGGGACAGCAGTTAAGTTTGGGGATGAGAGTTTAAGCTGAAAATACTGCATGGAGCCAGTCTGTAAGGCTTCTTTGCTATATATCAAGAAAGTTGCATCATATCAGATGCTTGAAATGATAGGATTTTCAAGAAGAAAACAAAAGTAGGGACAAAGTGAAGCAAAGAGATTTACTTAGGAAGACCTAGGAAGAAGTTATTTTAATAATTTGGAGTGGCAGATGCTGTAACCCAAATCAGAGTTTATATGGACTGGGGTAATTCTGTAATTCAGTAGAAAAGCAATAACTAAAGAACAATAAAGTGTTAAGCCTTTCTCCCAGCCTAAAGTGCCTTTTTTTTTTTTTTACTGAAAGCAGTAAGGAGCTCCACAGAGATCTTGCTTTCAGAAATCCCAAGAATCCCAATATATTCTCAAGACTTTGAATAGTGCCCAGCAAAGAGCAGGTGTTTGATACTACCTGGTGAATGAGCGAATGAATGAATGAGTGAATGAACGAACGAACAAACAGAATTTTATCCTGCATCTGACTTAGATCAGGTTCCCTAGGAACTAGACTTTGAGGCAGAGACTGGAGTACAGGAGATGTTTTGGGAAGCGCTCTCTGGGAAAACACTTGTAAGAGATAAAAGAAGCAAGACTGGGCAGAGAAAGCAGATAAACCACAAAGAAGCTCCAGTAAAACTAGGGGCAATTCTGCATGGCTCCTCAGTGTTAACCTGTGCTTTTACCCGAAGTCCACTAGTCATTGGATGAGGACCACATACCTGGCTAAAGAAAGTTCCCAGAGAGGGAGTCAGCTCTATACTGTTGTTAGAAGCCAACCAGCCCAGGCTCTGAGGAAAAGAATGGCTCATACTTAATGGGGAGGTGAGTCTGTGTTGTGCACTGCAGTTTTCCACCACATCCAATTTATAAAGGAGGAAGCAAATGAGTGGCTTAAACTGATGGCAGGCAGGGGGCATCAGGAATCAAAATGGCAGTTCTTCCAGTGTAGGTCCCAGGGCAATACCAAGTGCTTGTAAGTTCAAAGTTCCCTGGTGTTAGCAGCCCAGAGTTTCTTCTACAAGGTCGAATGTCTTCTGTAGAATAAACATGAAGTAAATATAAATTAACGACTACAGAGAAAGGGTTCTTTCCCCTAACGAGCATGGCTCTCCTGTGCAAGCATGCCACAGGACTAGGAAGACCCAGGAGCACCTGTCAGACCTGTGAGTTTAAAGAAGTTGCTTAAATTCCCAGAATCTAAGTTTCTTCCCTGATAGTAGAACCTTCTTCAAAAGGTTGATTTGAAGAGTACATGAAAGAGTATCCACATGTAAAGGGCCCAGCAAACGGGCAGGGGGCACTGGCTCTTTAAGGGCTTCAAGTTCCAAATAATAACTTCCTTTTTGTTCTTGAGAC
Source organism: Neomonachus schauinslandi (assembly GCF_002201575.2). Taxonomy (NCBI): domain Eukaryota; kingdom Metazoa; phylum Chordata; class Mammalia; order Carnivora; family Phocidae; genus Neomonachus; species Neomonachus schauinslandi. The sequence goes on along the minus strand of NC_058418.1, from coordinate 33,878,261 downwards.
CCTGGTCCTAGTTCTAGTACTTAATTATTCTTCTCACAGAGCTGTGTGGAATTATACCCCCAGGGATTCAAAATCAAACAAACAAGATATCATGAAACCTCTTTACCTTATTATAAAGAGGAAGTGGGGTTTTTGAATTCAACAAAAAAGGACATAAAAACTGTAAAAAAAAAAAAAAAGTATACATTATATGAAAATAGTTATAATGTGTTATATTACCTATAGTTGAAATAATGTGCCAAATCTTTGATTTTGCCATGTCAACATCTTTGAACCCTAACCTTGCACCCTGCTGTGCAGTTGTACTAATATTAGTACAGTGCTTGAGGGCAGGGATTATAACATCAGACAACTTACATTCAAAACGTAGCTCTGCCACTTTACTAGCTATGTGATGAAACAAGATCTCTAAGCTTCAGTTACCTTATTTGCAAAGTGAGCATGAACAGTAGCATCTAATTCTTAAGATTTTGTGATGAATAAATAAGATAATGCATGTAAAGTTACTTTATGCAGTAGCTGGGATTTGATAACTCTTATCAATATAAGCAGCCATCATTTTTTTTAAAACACTGCATTAGTTTGTCAGGGCTGCTATAACAAAATACCACAGATTAGGTGGCTTAAACAACAAAAATGTATTTTCTCACAGTTCTGGAAGCTAGAAGTCCAAGATTAAGGTGTCAGCAGGTTTGGTTTCTCCTGAAGATTCCCTCCTTGGTTTGTAGATAGCTGCCTTCCCCTTTGTCTTCACAGGGCTTTTCTGTATGTGTGCATCCCTGGTGTCTCTTCCTCTTAACATCAGTCATACCGAATTAGGGCCCCATCGTAATGGCCTCATTTTAACATAATCATACCTTTAAGGCCTTATCTTCAAATACAGGTATATTCTGAGGTACTAGAGGTTGGGACAACAACATATGAATTTTGGAGGGGACAAATTTCAGCCCTTGACAACCACTTACTATTTGTTATCTACTACATGTCAGGACCGATGCCAGAAACCACTTTCTTCTGACTTGCCCCAAGTGTGTTCTTAGCTCTACTTCATAAATCCTTTTACTCTTTAAATCAGCTCCTTTAGCAGCTTACTTACCCTTATGTTTTTTTATCAAAATAGAAAGAGTGTCTTCTTAATTATTTTAGATACATCATGTATGTTCATTATAAATACCCAGACATTATAAAAATGTATAAAGATAAAAGGAAACCTACCAATAACCCCACCATAAAGAAATAACCATTGTTTCCAATTTTGTATATGGCCAGAATTTTTTCTTTTTCTATTCATACATACACAACTTTGCTACTTTCCTGCACTATGATTATACTCTGCCTCTGTCCATATTTTTCATTTAAATTATTTTAGACAATGTTTTTCATATCAAGAAATAAAAATTTGTATCACAACTTTAACACCCCATATTTCATGGTAACTCTATTTTCCAACATTAACTTGTTTACAATCTCTTTGCTATTATAAAAAAAAAAGTTCAATGAACATCCTAGTTAAAGTATCTTTGTCCTGATCACTTTTTTCATCACTTTCTTACATAAAAGCATAAAAAAATCCTTAGATTTGTTTATACATATTTCCAGATTGCACTCTAGAAAGATGTTCCAGTTATACTCCTAAGTGCTAACAGGTTAATATAATTGCCAGGAAACGTGCTGATTTTGCATCAACCCTTTTCTACCCCATGCTTCCCCCAACTATAACCATCCTTTTGAGAAACCATATAATATTAATCGAACCAATATAATATGGCCCTTTCCCCTCAGAGTGAAAGGGCTTAAACAGATGATACAATTTGCAAGTAACACATGGAAACATATATCCAAGTGCTAAACTGCATGTAGTACAGATGCTAAGCACCCTGGGAGGCTCAACTTATTTCTTTCTGCTTTTAGTCTCCAGTCAGGGTTGAAATGAAACAGATCCATGAGCTGCAATGTGTTTAATGCATTGTACTAAAGGAATACTTAATCTTCGGACTCAACTTTTGAGAGATGGAAGCAAAAATAGCCCTACCAACTACCTCTCTACTTTGACCTGGTTCCATGATTATCGTTACCCACTAAATGCCAGCCACATCGGTTTTCTTTATGTTTCTCTAGTATTAAGCTCCTTGTTAAGCAAAAGGCTTTTTGTTTGTTTTGCTAAACTTGCTCTCTCTCACCCACATCTTCTTCTGCCAAGTCATCTCCCAATGGTTTCTTCTCACTATTCAGGTGTTGGTGCCATTCATCTCACTCATGATATCCTCAGAAAGGCCCCCACTGATGACCCAGTTAAAGGCACCTTCAATCGACTCCATTAATCGTATTTATATTGCATACCATGGGTGAGAATTATCTAGCTTATTTTGTACTTGTTTCACTTTGGCCTCTACACATTAAAATGTAAGCTCAATGAGGACAGTAATCTTGACTATTGCACTGTATAGAATCCTATATTCCTATCTAACATTTACAGTATTTCTTAGACTTTAAGATACATTTTTTTCCCACATTTAAACATCAAGGTGTATGTTACACTTAATGTCATTCAGAGAGCAATTAAGATATAATTGACATTGCTTACACATCGTCAAAGTTGGTCATAGCAGCTCATATTTTTATCCCTTCATTGGAGTTCGCATACTGTCGAAACCACATGTATAGAGTTTAACTGCCATGTAAAATATCTTTGAAAATATTATGTTACAATTCAGCATTGAACTGAAAGACTGAATACAAAGAAAATCATAGAAACAGAGTCCCAGTAACAGAACATACATTTGATATTAGTCAAACAAATAATTGTAGCAAGAGAAAGGATCACATCTTCATATTTTCCTTCAAAACAAAAAGAAGTGCATTATGGGGCTTATGAAATGGAAAGATACCCAAGTAGATTAAGATGTGTTACATTTTATTACTAAGATACATGCAAAAGCTGTGTCTATTATCTGTCAAACAGAAGATCTACAAATCACAAACATTTATACATACAAAAATGGAGCAGAAAGAGAGAACTTCAAGTAAAAGTAGACAAATCCACAATTCAGTCATACATAATTTATAGAAAAAGTAGAAAGTCTATCAGGAAAGACATGGAACACTTGAAAATCACAAACAAATTTGACTTAATTGGCATTTTAGAACATTCCTCCCAATAAAAGCAGAGTATATAGTCTTCTAAAGTGCATATGGAATATTTACAGACAAAGCATATTCTGAGCCATAAAAAATTCAGGTCATACACCACTGGCTTACACCACACACAAAGATAAATTCAAAATGGATTAAGGACCTAAATGTGAGACCTGAAACTATAAAAATCCTAGAAGAGAGCAAAAGCAGTAATTTCTCCAACACTGGATGTGGCAACTTTTTTCTAGATTCGCCTCCTGAGGCAAGGGAAACAAAAGCAAAACTAAACTATTGGAACTACATCAGGATGCCTGGATGGCTCAGTTAAGCATCGGCCTTCGGCTCAGATCATGATCCCAGGGTCCTGGGATTGAGCCCCGCGTCGGGTTCCTTGCTCAGCAGGAAGCTTGCTTCTCCTTCTCCCTCTGCCTGCCACTCCCCCTGCTTTCTCTGTCAAATAAATAAATAAAATCTTTAAAAAATAAATAAATAAAAAATAAACTATTGAGACTACATCAAAATAAAAAGCTTCTGCACAGCAAAGGAAACAATCAACAAAACTAAAAGACAACCTACTGAATGGGAGAAGATATCTGCAAATGACATCTCTGGTAAAGGATTAGTATACAAAATATATAAAGAACCGATACAACTCAACACTGAAAAAACAAATAATCCAATTTAAAAATGGGCAGAAGATATAAACAGAAATTTCTCCAAAGAAGAAATACAGATGGTCAACAGACACATGAAAAGATGATCAACGTCACTTATCATCAAGGAAATGCAAATCAAAACCACAACGAGATATTACTTCACAGTTGTCAGAATGGTTAAAATCAAGAACACAAGAAACAACAAATGTTGGAGAGGATATGCAGAAAGGGGAACGCTGATGCACTGTTGGTAGGAATGAAAGAAAACTGCTGCAGCTGCTGTGAAAAACAGTATGGAGTTTCCTCAAAAAGTTAAAAATGGAACTACCCTACAATCCAGTAATTGCACTACTGGACACTTATCCAAAAAAACAAAACACTAATTCAAAGGGATACATGCACCCTATGTTTATTTCAGCATTTTTTTTTTTACAATAACCAATTATGGAAGCAGCCCAAGCATCCACCAATTGGTGAATGGATAAAGAAGATATATATAAGAGAATATTATTCAGCCATAAAAAAGAATGAAATCTTGCTATTTGCAACAATGTGGATGGAGTTAGAGAGTATAATGCTAAGTAAAATAAGCCAGTCAGAGAAAGGCAAATACCATACAATTTCATTTACATGTGGAATTTAAGAAACAAAACAAATGAGCAAGGGAAAAAAAAGGAGAGAGAGACAAACCAAGACTTAGACCCTTAATTATAGAGAACATACTGATGGTTACCAGAGGGAAGGTGGAAGGATGGTTGAAATATTAGAAGTAAATTAAAGATAAAAATTAAAAACTGAGGGAGATAGTGGATATGAAAAAATTCAGGTCAAACAAAGTATATTCTCTGAATATAATGAAATTGAGATAAAAATCATTAACAGAAATATCTCCAGAAATCCCAAAATATTTGGAAATGAAATAAGATTCTTATAAATAACCCATAAGTCAAAGAAGAAATTAACAGAAAAATTAGAAAGCTTTTCAAATGAATGAAAATGAAAACACAACATATCAAATTTTGAAGAATACTTCTAAAGTAGTAGTTGGGACAAAATATGTACTGAATACCTACATTTAAGATGAAGGAGGGGGCACCTGGGTGGCTCAGTCATTAAGCGTCTGCCTTCGGCTCAGGTCATGATCCCAGGGTGCTGGGATCGAGTCCCACATCGGGCTCCCTGCTCGGCAGGAAGCCTGCTTCTCCCTCTCCCACTCCCCCTGCTTGTGTTCCTGCTCTCGCTATCTCTCTCTCTGTCAAATAAATAAATAAAAATCTTTAAAAAAAAAAAAAAAGATGAAGTAGGATGAGGAGAAAGACAAGGAAGAGGAAGAGGAGAAAGGTCTCTAATCAACAACCTCAGCATTCATCTTGAAAATGAAAAGAAGAGCAAACTAACCCAAAGTTAACAAAGCATAAGAAATTAAAAAATGAAAGTCAATAAAATAAAAAACAGAAAAATGAGAGAAAAATCAACAAAACCAAAATCTGGTTGTTTTGGGAAACCAGAAATACTGATAACCTCTCCCAAGATTTTTCAGAGAGAGAGACACAGAGAAAACAAATTACCAATATCAGGAATAAAAGAAGCGAAATCATTATAGATTCTAAAGATAAGCAAATATTATGAATAATTTTATGTCAATAAACAATTTAGATGAAATGGACATGTTCTTTGAAAGGCACAAAGTACCAAGCCTCACGCAAGAAGAAGTAACCTAAATAACTCATATCTATTACATTAATTGTAATTGGAGTTAAAAGTTCTCCCACAAACAAAAGTCCAGGCCCAAATAGCTTCACTGGTAAATTCTACCAAATATTTAACAAAGAAATAATACCAATTCTACATAAACTGCTGTAGAAATTTAAAAATTAAAGAGTACTTTCCAATCTATTATCCTAATACAAAATCAGGCAAAGATATTACAAGAAAAGAAAATTACAGACCAGTAATTCTCATGATCATGAATACAAAAATTCTAAGCAAAATTTTAGCAAAACAATTCCAATGTTGTACAAAAAGTATAATACATCATGACCAAGTTGAATTTAATCTTTAAAATGCACTATTGGCCTTTTGGCTCCCTGAGCAGCACCATGGCGGTGGGCAAGAACAAGCGCCTTATGAAAGGCGGCAAAAAGGAAGCCAAGAAGAAAGTGGTTGATCCATTTTCTAAGAAAGATTGGTAAGATGTAAAAGCACCAGCTATGTTCAATATAAGAAATATTGGGGGGGCGTCTGTGTGGCTCAGGCGGTTAAGCGTCTGCCTTCGGCTCAGGTCATGATCCCAGGGTCCTGGGATCGAGCCCCACATCGGGCTCCCTGCTCCGCGGGAAGCCTGCTTCTCCCTCTCCCACTCTCCCTGCTTGTGTTCCCTCTCTCGCTGTGTCTCTCTCTGTCAAATAAATAAATAAAATCTTTAAAAAAATAAATAAAAAGAAAAAGAAATATTGGGAAAACATCAGTCACAAGAACTCAAGGAACCAAAATCACATCTGATGGCCTCAAGGGTCATGTTTTTGAAATGAGCCTTGCTGATCTGCAGAATGATGTAGTTGCATTTAGAAAATTCAAGCTAATTACTGAGGATGTTCAGGGCAAAAACTGCCTGACTAATTTCCATGGCATGGATCTTACCCATGACAAAATGTGCTCCATGGTCAAAAAATGGCAGACCATGATTGAAGCTCATGTTGATGTCAAGACTACCGACGGTTATTTGCTTCATCAGTTTTGTGTTGGTTTTACTAAAAAAAGCAATAATCAGATTTGGAAGACCTCTTACGCTCAGCACCAACAGGTCTGTCAAATTCAGAAAAAGATGATGGAAATCATGACCCAAGAGGTGCAGACAAATGACTTGAAAGAAGTGGTCAATAAATTGATTCCAGACAGCATTGGAAAAGATATAGAAAAAGTTTGTCAGTCTATTTATCCATTCCATGATATCTTCATTAGAAAAGTAAAAATGCTGAAGAAGCCCAAGTTTGAATTGGGAAAGCTCATGGAGCTTCATGGTGAAGGCAGTAGTTCTGGAAAAGCTACCGGGGATGAGACCCATGCTAAAGTTGAACGAGCTGATTGATATGAGCCACCAGTCCAAGAATCTGTTTAAAATTCAGATATTTAATAAATAAAAAACCTTATTTGTGATGTTTTAAAAAAATACACTATTGGTTAAACATTCAAAAATCAATGTAAAATACCATATTCATTAATTTTTTTAAAAACTATATGATAATCTCAGTAGATACAGAAAATACATTTGACAAAATCCAATGTTAATTCCTTATTTTTTTAAAAATTCTCAACAAACTACAAATAGAAGGGAACGTTCTCAACCCAATAAAGGCATCTACATAAAGCTTATAGCTACCATCAAACATAATGGTAAAAAACTAAATATTTTCCCCCTAAGACAAGAACAAAATAAAGATGCCCATTCTCACCAGTTCTGTTCAACGCTGTACTGGAGACTCTGGCCAGAGCAATAAGGCAAGGAAAAGAAATAAAGGGCAGCCAGTTTGGAAAGGAAGAAGAAACGTTGTCTTTTTTCACAGATGACATGATTATCTATGTAAAAAAAATATGATGGAATGTGCAATAAAGCAACTAGAACTAGTAAGTGAATTTAAAAGGTTGCAGGATATAAGATCGAGACACAAAATCAATTATATTTTCATCTACCAACAACAAACAGCTGGAAGTTGAAATTTTTCAATATATTATTTACAATAGCAACAAAAATATGTAATTATTAGGAACAAATCTGAACACAGAAAATTACAAAACATTGTTGAGAGAAACTGAAGAAGACCTAAGTAAATGAAGAGATAAACCATGTTTATGAATCAGAAGACAGAAGTTCTACCCAAACTGATCTATAAATTCAATACAACACAATCAAAATCCAAGTCGAATTTTTTTGTAGAAATGGACAAACTGATCCTAACACTCATAGGTAAACACAAAAGACCTAGAATCCCCAAACGAACTTTTAAATTTGAGGACTAACATTATAATTATAAAGCTACAATAATCAAAAGAGTGAGTTATCGCCATAAAAATAAATAGGTCCATATAACAGAATAAAGAATTCAAAAATTAGACCCAGACATACATGAACAATTGATTTTCAACAAAGGTATAAAAACAATTCAGTGGAGAAAGAAAAATCTTTTAAACATGTGCTGATGGAAGGGAGTCTGGGTGACTCAGTCAGCTGGGCGTCCAACTCTTGATTTTGGCTCAGGTCATGATCTCAGTGTCATGAGATAGAGCCCCATGTGGGGCTCCCTGTAGGTGTGGAACCCACTTCAGACTCTCTCTCCCTCTCCCTCTGCTTCTCACCCCCCCGTCCCCATTTGCATGCTTGTGCTCTCTCTCTCTCTCCCCCCTAGAAAATAAAATAAACACATGGTGATGGAATAATTGGCTATCCATAAGCAAAAATAATAATAATAATAATTTTGATACATACCACATACCAAAATTAATCCAAATCAATCACAGATTTAATATAAACTGAAAATTATAAACTTCCAGAGAAAACATAGCAGAAAACCTTTGTGACTTGGATTAGGGAAAATTTTCTTAGATATGAAGCTAAAACAACGATCAATTAAAAAACAAATTGTTAAACTGGACTTGGTATTAGTATTCTCCAGAGAAACAGAACCAATAGGATGTATACATAGAAAGAAGTTTATTGTAAGGAATTGGCTTATGCAATTATGGAAGCTAAGAAGTGTCAAGATATGTAGTCAGCAAAGCTGGAGACCCAGTCGATATGTGATTCTAGTCTGAGTTCAAAGGCCTAAGAACCAGGAGAGATGATGGTATAATTCCATCTGAAAGTCAACAAACTTGAGACTAAAGAAGAGCCAATGTTTCCATTTGAGTCCAAAGCCAGGAAAGACCAATGTCCTAGGCTCAAAGCAGTCAGTTAGGAGTTCCCTTTTACTCACAGGAGGTCAATGGGCTCCCAAATCAGGGATAACAGCCCTACCTGCTTTCCTCAGTATACAGATTCATATGTTAATCTTGTCCAAAAAACATCCTCACAGACACACTCAGAATAATGTTGGTCCAAATATCTGGGAACCCTATGACCCACTCAAGATAACACATAAAATTAATCATCACAGACTTCATCAAATTTAAAATTACTCCTCCTTAAAAGACACTTAAGACAATGAAAAGACGAGCAAAAGACTGGGAGAAAACATTTGCAAAGCACCTCTTGATAAAGGACTTGTATTCAGAATATATTAAAAAAAACTCTCAAAACAATAAGAAACCAAACAACCCAGTTTTTTAAAATGAGCAAAAGATTCGAACAGAAACTTCAACAAAGAAAACATATGAATGGCAAATAAGCATATGAGACAATGTTCAATATCATTAGTCATTAGGAAAATACAAATTAAAATCACAACTAGATACCACTATGCATCCACTTAAATGGTTAAAAAATTTTTTAATGACCATACCAAGTGTTGGCAAGAATGTGGAGGAACTGGAATGTTCATATACTGCTAAGGGGAAAGTAACATGGTAGGATCACTTTGGAAACAAATGGGAATTTTCTTTAAAAGTTAAATATGCACCTACCATATGATCCAACCATTCCTCTTCTAGTTATTTAGAGTATATGTCCATTCAAAGACTTATGCACAAATGTTCATAAAAGATATAATTGTAAAAGCTAAAAACTAGAAACAACCCAGAAGTTCATCAATGGGTAAATGGATGAATAAATTGGTATATCATATAATGGGATACTACTCAGAAATAGAAAGAAATAAATTATTAATATACAATACAAACATGGATGAATCTCAAAACAATTAAGCTGAATGAAAGAAGCCAGAGCATGAGGATGTGGAGAAAAAATTATTGTGCACTGTTGGTGAGAATGCAAACTGGTGTTGCCACTGTGGAAAACAGTATGGAAGTTCCTCAAAAAATTAAAAATATAACTACCCTCGGATGCCTGGGTGGCTCAGTCAGTTAAGCACCCAACAACTGATCTCAGCTCAAGTCTTGATCTCAGGGTTATGAGTTCAAGCCCCACATTGGGCTCCACGCTGGGCAAGGAGACTACTTTTAAAAAAATGAAATAGAACTACCCTAAGATCCAATAACTGTACCACTGAGTATTTACCTAAAGAATATGAAAACACTAATTTGAAAAGATATATGCATCCCTATATTTATTGCAGCATTATTTGCAATAGCCAAATTATGGAGGCAGCCCAAGTATCCATCAACAGATGAATGGATAAAGATGTGATATATATATATATATAAATATATAAAATATATATATTTAGGGTGCCTGGGTGGCTCAGTTGGTTAAGCGACCGCCTTCAGCTCAGGTCATGATCCTGGAGTCCTGGGATCGAGTCCCGCATTGGGCTCCCTGCTCGGGAGGGAGTCTGCTTCTCCCTCTCACCCTACCCCCTCTTGTGTTCTCTCTCTCTCTCTGTCTCAAATTTAAAAAATATATATATATTTATATTATATATAAATATATATATAAATATATATATATATAATGGAATATTACTCAGCCATAAAAAAAGAATGAAATCTTGCCACTTACAACAACATGGATGGATCCAGAGGGTATAATACTAAGTGAAATAAGCCAGTCAGAGAAAGACAAATACCATATGATTTCACTCATTTGTGGAATTTAAGAAATAAATTTAAGAAATAATTTTTTTTTAAATTTAAGAAATAAAACAAATGAACAAAGAAAAAAGAGACAAACCAAAAAATAAACTTAACTATTTAACTACAGAGAACAAACTGGTGGTTACCAGAGGGGAGGTTGGTGAGGGGGATGGGTGAAATAAGTAAAGGGGATTAAAAGTACACTTATCACAATGAGCACTGAGTAATGTATAGAATTGCTGAATTGCTATATTGTACACCTGAAACTAATATAACAAGGTACATTAAAGAAAAAGAAACCAAAAATAGTACTTATTGTATAATATCATTTATGTAAAATTATAAAAAACATAAACTAACCAGTAGTGATAGCAAGCAGATCAGTGGTTGCCTAAGAGCATGTTGGGAGTAAAGGAAAAGTTTGTGCAGCTGGGGAGATAGGGATTACAAAGGGGCATGTGGAAACTTCTGGGGGTAATGGATGTGTTCACTATCTTTTTTTTTTTTTTTTTAAAGATTTTTTTTATTTATTTGACAGAGAAAGACACAGCGAGAGAGGGAACCCAAGCAGGGGGAGTGGGAGAGGGAGAAGCAGGCTTCCGGTGGAGCAGGGAGCCCGATGCGGGGCTTGATCCCAGGACCCTGGGATCATGACCTGAGCCGAAGGCAGACGCTTAACGACTGAGCCACCCAGGCGCCCCTGTGTTCACTATCTTAATTGTGGTGATGATCTCATGGGTGTAGCATACATCAAAACTTATTATATACCTTAGATATGTGTAGTTTATTGTATGTTATTTATACCTCCATAAAGCTATTACCCAAAAATGCATGCATCTCTAATATGATAACTTAAAAAGAGAAAGTACAGATTAGTTCCCATATCATATTTAAACATATGTTATATGGAGAAAAATATGACAATAAAGGGGCACCTGGGTGGCTCAGTCGTTAAGCATCTGCCTTCGGCTCAGGTCATGACCCCAGTGTCCTGGGATCAAGCCCCACGTCGGGCTCCCTACTCCGCGGGAAGCCTGCTTCTCCCTCTCCCGCTCCCCCTGCTTGTGTTCCCTCTCTGTCTCTCTCTCTCTGTCAAATAAATAAAATCTTAAAAAAAAAAAAAAAGCTTACTTATAGAGATGCAAAGAGTATCTTATACAAAATATCCTCACTATGTCACTGCCCTATGATATAAATTTCTCTTTGAAATTAAAGATATCGTTCATAGGTTAACAAAAGAGAGTTCCCATTTTCTGAATTTTTTTTAAAGATTTTATTGATTTATTTAACAGAGAGAGACAGCGAGAGAGAGAACACAAGCAGGGGGAGTGGGAGAGGGAGAAGCAGGCTCCCCGCAGAGCAGGGAGCCCGATGCGGGACTCGATCCCAGGACCCTGGTATCATGACCTGAGCCGAAGGCAGACGCTTAACGACTGAGTCACCCAGGCGCCCCATTTTCTGAATTTTTAAATGATTATTTTTTAAAGTTGTAAGATTAAAATCACATTGATTATAAATATATTTAATTGATTTTTTAAAAAGTAAAAAATGTGAAATGATATGTAAAGCTACCCAAAACTGTTAGAGAATTTTTTCAGATAATTAAGAAACCTATAATCATATAAAATGTGTAAAGTATATAAATTTAAAAAGCAGAAATAAAATAACAAATCCATATCCCAAAGCAACTACTCTGTTTAAAAACAAAACTAAAAAGACAGATATCAAAATGTATTTGAGCAGATAATTAAAATCATAACCTCTATAGTTTTGTATTATGATTTTTTCTTACTACTGAATCAAAATATTTCCTCAATCACAACAGAAACTCTGCAATAAATTTGCTATTTGACTGTTTGATTTGAGATGGTTTTAGTAAATCCTAGGTGTGTGACTACTGTTCTTTGACATTTTTAAAGCTTTGACTGCTCTTAATAAATAACATGAATTGGAAAGATAGAGGTATGATCTTAATTCCACATTTTGTATGCCCCACACCATTCAATAGGACTAGAGAAAGTTTCCAGTATTTTCTCTGCAATATGAAATCTTTTTTGGGCTTAGTATAAATAGTTGTAGGTCAACATCTCAACAACTTTCTATAAAACACAAAATAGAATATGTCCAAAATGCTATCTTTTTCAGGACTATTAAGTTCCAATGTTATTAAGTTCAAACTTGAACTAGCCCTGTAGGGTGAACTGCAAGAAACACACTCATAAATTCTCTCTGAATTCAGTAGCATTCACTTAGACAGTCTGCATACTTCTTGAATATTCCCAAGAGGCTTGTTTCTTCTTTGGATTTTTCCCCTAATATACGTACACTTATTTATAAATTTTATATATATACAAGTCTACCCATACATTATAAATACAGGATAAAAGACTTTTTTTAAATATGAAATAAAAATGAAATGACCCATATTTTAAAAATAATTATTTAATGTATTATTGGAATAAGCAACCTTGTTACTGTCATTAAAAGTATATCACTATGATTCAAAGGTCTGGCTCTTAGTTCAATTCTTTCAAAACTATGTTTTAGCAAAGCTAAACTAGCTATCCCCCACAAGGCAGAAATCTTTAAAAAGGAAAAGAAAGAACATAATCAGCTTCCTAAAATAAGTCATAATACTTATTTACCAATCACATAGGATTTGCTTCATGTTTTGGATGTATCATTTTTAAATATCTTGCTAAGGGTGATGATTTCATACAAGCTTTAGTCAATATCTCAAGGCAAAATAAACAGAATGTGGTATATTAATAATCATGTCTGTAATGTATATATCAAGTAGTTTCCTAGAAAATTTCTTTTTTTTTCTTTCAGTCTACTTGTTTGACTTGATTAGCTTGTTGTTTTTAGCCTCCCTGTGCATGCCAGCAGGCTTGTAGAGGAATAAAAAAAATGTGACTATCATTTTCCAGTGTTTGCTTTTTTACTTGCATTATTGACATAATTTAAAATTCATGATTCTTTGCAGTAATCATTTTTAGCAGTTTTATTGAGGTATAATTGACATACAATAAATTGCACATATTTAAACTGTAAAATGTGATTCGTTTTGACATATGTATACACTCAGGAAACCATCACCACATTGTCTTGATTACGCAGCTCTATATTAAGTCTTGAAATCAGGTCGAATATTCTTTATTCTTCTTTTTCAAAGAAGTTGTGGCTATTCTAAATCCTTTGTGTTTTTTATATGAATTTTAGAATCAGTTTGTCTATTTCCACACACAAAGACTGTTGGGGATTTTGACTGGGATTGCACTGAATCCATAGATCAATTAAGGGATAATATACATCTTAACAATTTTGAGTCTTCTTGACCAAATATCTATTTTTCCTATCAAGTATTGAGAGAGATGTATTAAAATCTATGACAAAAAATTGTGGAGTTGTCTATTTATTAGTTGCAGGTCTGTCAGTTTTACTGTCATGTATTTGAAGATCTGTTATTAGGTGCATACACATTTAGAATCATTATGTCCTCTTGATAAATTGATTCCTTTATCATTATGAATCACCTTTTTCCCTGGTAAGAGTCTTTTCTCTGAAATCTACTTTGTCTGATTTTAAAATAGTCACTCCAGGTTTCTTTTGATCAGTGTTAGCATGGTAGCTGTTTCCATTGTTTTACTTTTACTTTCCATTGTTTTACTTTTACATTTAAGTACATTTCTTGTAGGCAGCATACACAATGTCCTGCTTTTTAACCAACCTAAAAATCTTCACTTTTTCCTTGAGGTATTTAGAGTATTTATATCTAAAGCAACTATTCATATAATTAGGTTTCTGTCTTATTGTTTTCTATTAGTCCTATCTTTCATGTTCCTTTTTCATTTTTTTTGCCTTCTATTATATAAATTAAATATTTTTATGAATTCAATTTATTTCCTTTGTGGATTTATGAGCCATAATTCTTTGTCTTGTTATTTTAGTGGGTTTGTTGTTGGGTTTTTTTTTTTTTTTTACTGCTCTAAGGTTTACAGTATTCACCTTTATCACAGTCTACTTTTGAGTGATATTATACCACTTCCCATATAGTATAATATCCTTATAATAGTATGTTTTCTATTCTCCACTTCCCCCTTTATGTTACTGTTGTCATATTTTTTGTTTTTATATATATTATGAAGCCACACTATGTTGTTATTTTTGTTTGAACAGCCAATGATCTTTCAAAGATATTTAAAAACAAGAAATAAGTAAAATTTAAAATTAAAATAAATAAAATTCTGTATTTGCCAATAGAGTTACATTTCCAGTGCTCTTCAAAGTCTTCCTACAGTTCACTGATGCTCTATGCATTTTTTTATTCTTTTTCATCTCTTCACTTTGTTCAGTTTCTACTGTTATGTCTTTTCATGCTTACTAACCTTTTCTTCTACAATATCTAATCTGCTGTTAATCCCATCCAGTGTATTCTTCATCTCATGCATTGTGGTTTTCATACTCAGAATTTCAATTTAGATCTATTTTATATCTTCTATGTGTCTAACTAACTTTTAGGATATATAGAATACAATTATAATAAATGTGTTAGTGTCCTTGCCTGTAATTCTAATACATGTCAGTTCTGAGTTGGTTTTGATTATTTTTTTCCTCATTATGAACTGTATTTCCCTGCTTCTTTGCATGCTTCATAAGTTTTCACTGAATGCCAGACATTTAGAATGTACCTTGTTGGGTACAGGATTTTTTGTATTCCCATATTCTTGAGCTTGGTTCTGAAATGCATTTAAGTTACTGCAAATGATTTGATCTTTTTTAATTTTCCTATTGATATTCATTAGGTAGCACTGAGGTATGCTCAGTCCAAGGATAATTATTCCTCACTACTGAAGTAAGAGCCTTCTCTGTACTCTACCAAATGTAGAGTATGGTAGGTCCCATCAGTGCTCCAAGACAGGCGATACAGCTCTAGTACCTTGGACAGCCTGTGGAAATTTTGGAAAATTTAAATATATAGTCCAATTTATTCCCCACCCAGGCAGAAGCTGGGATCTGGGCTTTTTTACCTGCTTGCTGGGTGTGGAGCCTGAAGGGGGGGCTATGGTGACTGTTTGCATGCTAATTCAAACCACCATCTTTGTTCTCACTGATCCTGAGGTGCCTAGAACATGCCAGGTCCCATCAGTGTGCCAAGACAGGTAAGACAGAAGCCAGTATCTTGAGCAGCCCCCAGAAAAGTTGGAACACTGGACTCACAGCCCAGCTCTTTTCCTTCCCCCAGGGAGAAGCTAGGAGCTGGGGGTTTCTTCTGGTTGCATGGTGCTATGTCAGAAGTTGGGTTATGGTCAGAGAGTGTGTCGATTTTTCCCACCCACTTCAGTGTGGCTGGTTTTGTACTCTCCCCTGGTGCAGGAATCTCACAACTAATTTCTGGATTTCTCACTAAGGGAATTTGTCCATATACTGTTGTTGAATCAATGTGTTCAAGAGGGGAAGGAGGGTCCACGGCTTCCAATTCCACTATCTTGCTGAAGTCACCCTCTAGTCCTCTCTTAAATAATAAGGCGGATCTTTTGTGTGATGGTCAACAAATGCACAGAAAACACTATGAACTGAGCTAAACGCTATAAAGCAATATAATGCTTTTCACTTAGAGCATTTAACCAAGGAAATTGACTGACTATATGAAAAGGAAACATTTTCTTGAGAAAGTTAATAGATGATGAGTAGAGAAAAATGTCTCCAAGAAAAGGAAGTGTTCCTCTAAAGAACCTGTAACAGGAAGAAGTGTGGAGCCTTGGAACCTAGAGCAAGCATGAGGCAGGATGGTGCCAGGAAGGTAGCCAGGGTTGGATCATGTACTTTGAAAATGGTAGTAAGTATTTTAGACTTTCTTCTGAGAGCAATCAGAAACCACTAAATTATTTTTATCAGAGAACAACACAATCAAATTTGTGTTTTAAGAAGACTGGGTTTTTTGTTCCTTCCAGAAAATCAAAGGGAAAGGGAGGAAGCAGGATGGAAAATCTAGTAGTCTTTGACCTAAATTAGTATATTGGAAGGGAGAAGAAAGAATACACCAAGTATCAGCCCGCAGAACACATAGGGTTGGGATGTATTTCCCTCCTTGCCATGGGAGGGTAATACACTAGGCACTATTGTATGTGGTCAAAAGTGCCCTAGATTGTAGAGTACAACACACTTAGGCTCAATTCCTGGCCACTTCTTAGTTGTGAAATTCTAGGCAAGTCAATTATCCCTATTTTACACATGAAGAAACTAAAGCTCATAGAGGTTAATCATACCTACTCCACACAGATGCAGTGTGATAAGTAAAACTTTTCAGTATACTACTAGTCCCATAATAAGTGTACAAAAAATGTTAGCTCCCAGGGGTAGTGGTGTTGTAAAACTAAGCTGGCTTAAAAAGATTAAGTTATATATGCCCTGGGTCACGCAACTGATAGATGTAAAATTGTTTTTAAAAAATTACCTTCTCAGTTCACAGATTATTTAGTAAAAAAAAAAATTATATCGATTTATACCACCACAAAAAAAAACAATGCCAATTTCACACTCTGGCACAAACATTTTAAAAATGTCATTTTAAGAAAACATTATTTTATTAAACAAGATTTTAAATGATTGTGTTCTATTTCTGGATTTTCCAGCAAAAAAAAAATTATTTCAAACATAAATGTTAACATCTGTGGTACTATATGACTGTAAAAGTCTAGATCAAAGGTTATACTGAAAAACAGATTGTAGTCCACAATATTATAAAGTGAAAATATCTGCTGTTGTGTCTTGTTACCTATTACCATTTTGCTTTCATTCTTTCACAGGAGTTGATAAGGGCTATACTGTTATTCAAAATAATCTATATTTGCAACTTCAAATAGGGATCTTGGAGATTACACCTACAGAAAGTCCTTTTGAAAAAGCACATGCATGTTCATTTACCTACTAAGCCAATGCACATTATGGTTTATCCTACAAATACGCTAACCACCATCACATTGACCTTCAGTGGAAGAGCTTAGGGAGTAGCAATTTCAGGCAATGATCCTCTTCACTGTTTAGCTCATCCTTATATAGCATGTCAGTTTCCTTAGAGATATTCCAGAAACTGAATACTATGGGAAAAAATGAATTAAAATGATTGTCTTGTCTGATTAAAATCCCAGTAGATGTGCCTTTTAGGGACAAAATTCTTTGAGCGTACTTGCAATTGGACAATTTTTTTAAGTTTCTTAATCATTTACATTTCTTATGCTTGAACCAATGTAATAACAAAACCGAACAACAGCTAAAGAATTCCTCTTGAGTGTAAGGACCAAATTCTATGAGAATAAACAGGACCCAGATAGAACACTGTTTCCACTTCAATTCATTTTGCTGCCTCTTTAAACAAATCACATGAAGCCAAAAAACCACCCTGTTTGTAATCAACAACTCAGTCTCTTAATACCGTCACAGTTTCCTCTGAAAATGTTGCCTGAGCACTTGAAAAATCATCTTAAAATATATTTTTCAAGTGGCAGGCATAATTGGTGTAACATGAATTAGTCCGACTAATATTCAGACTGATGATGTTTATTTTGATGTTGTGCAGACACTTACCACACTCTTATCTGTAACACAAATATGGGAAAAGCTGATTAGTGATTATGGAAGATCTAAGTTTCCATGCTGACACTGACCCTTGAATTTTTCTTTTAGTTTGAAAAATTGAGTTCAGATCTTTGAGCCAGAGTATGGTAAAATGGGGTTATTCTTTTTTTTTTTTTTAAGATTTTATTTATTTATTTGACAGAGAGAGATATAGTGAGAGCAGGAACACAAGCAGGGGGAGTGGAAGAGGGAGAAGCAGGCTTCCTGCCGAGCAGGGAGCCCGACGTGGGACTCGATCCCAGGACCCTGGGATCATGACCTGAGCCGAAGGCAGACGCTTAACGACTGAGCCACCCAGGCGCCCAAAATGGGGTTATTCTTTGGACAAGGTGCTAAGGAAGTTTTCAGTTGATGTTTTATGAATCTCTGCATAGGTCATGTAGGAAGAGATGTGTCCCTGGCAAGTGGAGGTAATGTAGGCGTTTGCAAAGATCAATCTCATAGGTGTTTTATACACATGACAAAGGAGATACCAGTATATTAACATGAACATATTCCACAAGGCAGAATTTAAAGTGGACAGGTAATTATTTTTTTCCTTCTGATGTTTATTATCTTGGGTTTACAATGCTGAATTAAACATGCTGCTCAATTATTCCATGCAAACCCTTCTCTGGTTTTACTGTTTTTATTTTCCCCCTATCACCAGTGCCCATTTCCTTTCTCCTCACTACTCTTGACTGTGTACATAATTTCGTAAAACATTCAATGTTTTTTTGTGTGTTTGTTTTCAGCTTACATAAATGATGCTTAATTTATAATTCAAAACTATACATCTAAAATCAATCCAAGTTTTATTATATGTACCCAGTTCATTGCTTGTGATTTTACCAGAAACAAGCACATAGGTTACCTCAAAGTTTTCATTACCACAAATAGTATATAAACAAATTGAAATCTAAAGATCAGCAAAAAAAAAACCATGTTAGCAGAGAGAGACAGTCCCTTGAAGAAGGGACAGTATGATAATCTTGAGCATATCCCCTTTATAGACCTATGTGACATTTTTTTTAAGATCTATTTATTTTGAGAGAGAGCATACAAGTGGGGAGAGGAGCAGAGGGAGAAGGAGAGAGAGAATCTCAGGCAGACTCTCCACTGAGTGAGGATCCTGACACAGGGCTTGATCCCACAGTCCTGAGATCATGACCTGAGCCAAAGCTAAGAGTCAGACGCTTAACCAATTGAGCCATCCAGGCACCCCTATGTGACATTTTTAATGGGATAGATAATCAGAAGTAGGGATTGTTAGTCTACAGATCTGTCATTCCTTATTTCATTATAAACTGTCAAACTCTCCAAAATGTCTGTATCATTTTTTTTTTATATCTCTGCCAGAAATACAAAAAGGTTTCCATTTGTCCATATTCTTCATCAAATTTGGTACTTTCTTTCTGTTGTTTTTTCAATGTCATGCGTAAAATGGTACCTCGTTCATTGTTCTAATTTGTCTTTTACCCATTATAGTAAGCTTGAGTATCTTTTCTCATCTAGTTTGTCACTGTAATAGGATAAGCTAGGCCATGTTGAAATATCAGTGACATAACTCAACAAGCTTTTATCTCTTATGTTGGTCAACGCTCCAGAACAACTCTCCTCCTTTTGGTTGCTATTGGCAGCTTCCATCTCATGACTCTGAGCCGCCACGAGAGGGAGAGAAGACAGAAAAGGCACACCAATTCTCTCCCGCCTTAGCCCAGACATGATACATGTCACTCAGAGACCATCAGCCAGAACAAGTCACTTAATTCCAAGGAAGCCTAAGAAATGGAGAACACTGCATGAATATTTTGTGAGTACTGTCTGCCACAGTGATTTAACTTTCCAAGAAGTCTGTATGCTTTGGCTTGCTACAATATTTTTTATGCCTTCATAATAAAAGGAAAAAAAAAAGTGTAAGCAATGAGCAAGGAATCAATTTTCTGTGTCACTGCCAGATATAATCATGTCACTCCTCTGTTCACAAGCTTTCGATGGCTCCCCACTGCCTAACAGGCTAGACTTCTTGGCCTAGTTTTCGCTCCAGTAATAGCAGATCAAATTTAGAATGACTTTTCAATCCCATAAATTTTTGATCAGTTTTTATTCAATCTTTTCGTAAATTGGAGGATAGTGATGGTCCCTTAAGAATTGGTATAGAACTGAATGAAATTTAATAAGGCTCCTGACAGTTATGTGATTGTGATTTGTAGAACTTTCATTTTATAACCTTAAGCAATATTGACCTCGGAGAAGAATAGAAAGAATGAGAGACAAAAAGAATGAATATGTTATTCATCATTGTTCTAGTCTTCCTACTTGATAACTGCCCCAATAAAAGTCTAAATTAATTTCTGAATTAAACTTACACCAATTTTCTTTTGAGAAAGCTGACTCATTGTCAAGACATTTTTTCTACAATATGCAAGAAAAGATGACAGGTAAATGGATTTTACTATGAGCACATTGACAGGTAATATAAAGGTATTGATAGAAACAAACAAAAAATAAGTGTCATGGGTTGAATCTCAAAAGGACAGTCTAGGGAATTTGGGTGGTCCCTTTAACATAGCCAGTTTTACTTTGAACCCCAAGAGATGGCCCTGATTCTCTCAAGCAGAAAGAACACATTTTGAAACTATGCTCTTCAATTATTTCAGTTCAGCACACAATACAAATAGCTCTTAGGGTGAACCAAAGTATCTGGAAGTTTGTAGGCCTGCTTTAAAAAAATTACCTCTGCTAGATTTTGTAGAATGTCATTTCAATTATTTTTGCACAATAGCATTGCAGAAACAACGCTTCCTCTGATTAGCTTGACACGTGGTAATTTGGGTAGAGTTTAACTTTATTTATCTTTGACTAGAACAAATTGTCTCTCTGCCCTTGTTTATACAAAATGCTGTTATTTTTGCTCCTTTCATTTGTATAATCTGTGTCTTGGTTTCATCTTAAATGCTTATAATTGTACATTGAGGCAGGCTTTTAAATGCATCAAACTCACAGTGAAGAAAGCAAAATGGTGTGCAGAAGGGAGTTGGGGAAGATTCAGTACAAACATGAGACGTGTTACACAAAAGCCAAGGATAAATTTTTTTTTTTAAATATTCTGACAGAACAATGAACTAGCAAAGAGTTTCAAACTTAAAAAAAAGAGAAAAGAAGAGAAAAAAGGAAAACTGAATAGGAAACATTTCTAATGCAACTTGGCTCCAATTCTACTTTACACTGAAGAATACTTCCTGACTCTCAAACTTATTTCTGTAAGTTTAGATCAGGGGACTCCAACACGCTGGCCTTGCCCTCATAGGAAAAGTTCACATGTGAAGTTAGAAGTCCTCCTTAAAGAGCGTTGGCACATTGATGTTTGGAAATGGCAATTAGCCTTGAGAACGTATAAACACACTATTGTGAATATAAATGTGAATTTTATTTCCTTAATTATGCTACATTTAATTGGACCATACTGGAGTAGATCATAGACTCAGGCAAAACCCAGAGTTTAAAAATCACCCTGGAGGCTACTTCAACCCACAAAGCTTATTTATTTTCTCTCTCCAACACACTTTATTTTAATTCTGTTGACTTACATTAAATTCTATTCACTGTCGATCTGGCCTTTGTATGCAGTATCTAGACAGATCATTTTATGTAAAGTCTCAGGACTGAACAGAGAAAATGAAAGAGAAAAAGAAACTGACTGAGCACCTACAACTGGTCACTCTTTTTTAGTCTTTTATATGTATTAACTCTCATAATCCTCACAATTATCAAAATTTATACCTATTTAATAGCCTTAATGTTTATTGCTTATTTTTGGCTTTTATGTTTTATTTTTTTTATAAACTTAATGATGTTCCTCATAGAAACTGTGGAAAGATATTCAGAGGAAACCATAAATCATCCATAATCTACGGTCTAGATATTATCACTATTGAGCTGCTATTCATTTTCCATGTGGAAGTCTTCATTTTTAATGTAATTGGAATCACACGGGTTATACAGTTTCTTGCCCTTCAATTTTCACTGAAATTATATCATCAACATTTTCCTATGTCATTATAAATTCTCAATCCATGATTTTGAAGGGCCCATTATGTTTCATCATTTGGATGCACCATAATTATTAGTCTAACCTCTCTGGTATTTGGGGGGGTAGGGGGCATCTTACTTTCTATCTGCTTAGGATCTTACTTTCTATGAAACCAAAATGCATCTACAATAGTAATACTGTGAATTGCTATGGCTACAGCCTCCCTTTTGAGGTTATTGCTGTAACCCAATTGAAATCTAAAGGTCGGCACAAAAAGTGCAGTAGCACAGGACGAAGGGGAGGGGATAGTTTGGAGAGATAATTGAGAGTCGGCAGGATACACAGTGCTCTGCTCTCTTATGTATTCTATTATTCCAGCCAAAATTTAAAAGGGTTAGGTTCAAAACATTTAGGCATTTATGTACTGGGCTCCAGATCTTCCTGAAGCCTAGTCAAATTTGCGCATACCTCACTAACTCCTAATATAAATTCATCTTTTTGGTTTTTTTTTTTGGTTGGATTGTTTTACAACTTGCAACCAAAAGAGACCTGATACATATTTATTAGTGAACAAGCATGTTTAGTGTCTATAACAAAGATAATAACAGGCTCACTCTATTCTGAGCAAGCCACATTGGGATTAAAGGTAGTTAGATCATTTAAACCAGATATTGAAAAAGTAAGGTCCTCCCACCCAAGACAAGAGACAAGGATATGGAAGTTTCCAAACCAGTTCCTACAAGGAATGGTAAAAATAAATGGGAAGAGTTAGCACAGTAAGAGTTATCTATAAATGTTGAAATATTGTCTGTGTAAGAGGAAACATACTTGTTCTATGTAGTTGCAAAGAACTTAGACAATGAAATATAAATTTGTTTAATATGAGGAAGAGCATTCCAAAAGAGTGGAATAAAAAACAGATCGAGCTGCCTCAGGAAATAGTAAGTTCTCCATGACTAGAATACTTAAGTATCTATTTAGTAATCATTTGATGGATATGTTAAGAAAGGAAGTCAAGATGTTGGGAAAGACAGAGAGAAAGAGAGAGAGGGAGGGAGGAGGAAGAAAAAGGAAGGAAGGAAGGAAAGGGGGAGGGAAAGAGGGAGGGAGGAAGGAAGGAAGAAAAGCTCTATTGTGTGACATTATAATTGACTTCCAAAACTAATGTTTGTTTACTTATTATACAATAGGCTATTATAACAAGAAGATACCTTCTTAAAGTTTGAAGTTTTATTAATTTGTTTGTTTTTTCAGAATGAATGCTGCCTGGTTTTCCTTTGAGGGGCCAGGGCAAAAGCTTGGTAGGAATGTTACCAACTCCTGTGCCACCAAGATTATTCTTCCAAGAAAAAAGAATGAGAACGTGTTATTGAGAGCGAACACAGAGTATGGCTTAGAGGGAAGGAAGTCAATATCCAGGGAGACCTTGTCAAGTCCGGGGGTGAGAAGACACAAGAAATGTAAGAACAACTAACAAGATCAGGAAACTGTGAGAAAGAATCAGAAAGCAATGGAGAGAATGGGACAAAGCAAGTGAGTCACAACTAGCCCAGTGAGCCCTGAGCAAATGTGACCTTCCATAGCACTTTACGCTAGGCATGGGTCTTAACGGAACAGTAAAGGGCTTGAAGAAAGAGGAAAGGTGTTTACGGAGAACATATTATGGTAGTATTTTTACTTCAGGCATTTACATAAACGTGCAAAAATCAATTTTAAGAATTTTGATACATTCAGGAATACAGAATGTACGATAGAAATTCAAAATGCTGAGGAACAAACCAATGAAGTTCCTAAAATTTCAGTGGAAGTGCAAACTCACATATAGAAATGAAAACCTAGGGGCACCTGGGTGGCTCAGTCATTAAGCGTCTGCCTTCAGCTCAGGTCATGATCCCAGAGTCCTGGGATCGAGCTCCGCATTGGGCTCCCTGCTCTGCGGGAAGCCTGCTTCTCCCTCTCCCACTCCCCCTGCTTGTGTTCCCTCTCTCACTGTGTCTCTCTCTGTCAAATAAATAAATAAAATCTTAAAAAAAAAAAAAGAAAGAAAAACCTAGATGAGGAAAAACAATCGCACCGCAGTATTTAATTCTTGAGCTCTCAACAAGAGAATCTGTTGCTAGAGGGCATATCATGTGTCCTACAGTCAAATTGAACCCAGAGACTTAGAGACAAAGGGCATGAGCTTTGCAATGATACAGACACGAGGTCAAATTCCAGTTTTGATTTCAGCATGTTACCTTGTAGAAAATGGCATGACTTCTCTGGGCTTCAACTTTCTTTCTCATTTGTAAATTGAGAGTTGTTCTGGAGGTTAAAGGAGAAAATATATTTGATGAGTTTAGCACAGTTCTTAGAACATTGTAAGTTGCATTACAAGTGTAGCTATGGTTATGAGTTCTTTAAAGGTCTAGTGCATGCATCTGCTCGTTAATTAAAAGCTTACTGGCTGTCAAAGCTTGGCCTGATCTTTTCAGCCACTACCATTAAAGAGGCTAGAGATTTTCACAAAATTCCAGCCAAAGGTGAAGTCAATGATGGCATCCAAATAAGAAGGAACATGCCAGGCTAGAATTTGAACTTCTCATTTGCTTTCTGAGGAGCAAAACCAAAATGGTCTTTGTTGTAAACAGACCTCTGTATGTTGTAACAGTGTCGTGGAAAGTGAGTGATGATATTGTCCAAGGGCTCATTAGTATAAACCAAGAACCCAATAGAATTTGGGCTTCTCTGCACCAGGTGGGTTTCCTCTAAACCTGCTACCTACAACAGAGTTCAATAGCAGCCAAAATTATTTAATTCAGGTCATTTATTTTGATAAAATATCTTGTAATTCAGCTTCCCGGGGTTAAGACAGTCACTTTGCTTAATTTACAGCTCTTAGCTTGACAGCATACCAAAGATATAGTGGGACTTGGCAGCTGACCAGGGAAACTGTACACACGTTGGGTCAATTTTCAAAAAATGTTTTCAAATTGCAATGACTCCCAGGTGTGCTTCATGACATATAAATGATTGCAATGGACTCATAAACAGGAAACTCGGGAGTAGAGAAAGATAGAAAAGGTGGAATGGGATTAGAGAGAAAGTTCTTGACCTTCCAAGGAAGGGTGCAATGAAAGAGTAGAGGATGTACAAGAGGCACATTTCTGATTTCTTTTTGAACATTGCTAGTTGGATGGCCTTGAGTGCTTTGCTTATCTTTTCTGAATGCTGCTTTGGTTTCGTTTTTTTCATTATTTCTAAAAAAATTTGTGTATTAACTGGCAGAAGGTTAGTGAGGTATAAATACACCAATAAATTATTGTTACAATAATATTAAATTAAATAACATGTGTGAAGTACTTAGCATAGACCCTGGCACATAGAGGGTATTTTGTAAAAGGTCTTACTCTAAAAGTCAGAGTTTTTAGTATATTTTTCTAATCAGATTGTTAGATCTGACAGACCCACTCTATTCTAACATAAACACTGAAAACCTTAACTAGACAAAAAGGTAAAACCTGATTATGTTCACTGACTATAAAGGGCTTCACAAATACAATATATTCATTTTCATACATAGATGAGATACTGAAGCTGATTGAACCAAATGTTCCATGTTAGATGAAGATTTGGTTTGATTTTTTTTAAAGTATATAAAAGCAAAGATTTGAGAAACCATCTGAGGAAAATGCAGGAGAGTGCTAGGGTAGATCATGACCCATTGGCAGAGATCTTAGTTATGCCTGCTGATGACCATGCAGAAAACTGAAGGTCAGGAATCTTCCAGACTCCTTCTGAGATTCATCACTAAGCTACTTTTTTTTTTCATGTCAAATAAGACAATAGGAGTTGAAAGTTCAAGTAAAAAGAACCTCTGTCAATCAATACACTCTTGGAGGAAGTGATTAAATCCGGCCGTTGCAATTTTAGCCAATCTAGACCCTAAATCAGAATCAAGTGCATGGCAGGGAAGTAGAAGTCTCTGTTATTGTTGATGATTTTCTTTCTTTGGTACAAACTTGTAAGAACAAAGGAAGTGGAAGCATTTGCTTCCACTTTTTGACTTCTATTTCT
The DNA here is from genome assembly GCF_002201575.2 of Neomonachus schauinslandi. Classification (NCBI taxonomy): domain Eukaryota; kingdom Metazoa; phylum Chordata; class Mammalia; order Carnivora; family Phocidae; genus Neomonachus; species Neomonachus schauinslandi. The sequence continues at coordinate 33,852,080 of NC_058418.1, read as the reverse complement.
GTTGCTCATTTGGAGGAAGATCCTGAAGTATCTAGTGACAGAATTTAAAACAAACAAAAATAGGGGCACCTGGGTGGCTCAGTTGGTTAAGCGTCTGCCTTCGGCTCAGGTCATGATCCCAGGGTCCTGGGATCAAGTCCCACGTCAGGCTCTCTGCTCAGCGGGGAGCCTGCTTCTCCCTCTCCCTCTACCTGCAGCTTCCCCTGCTTGTGCTCCCTCTGTCAAATAAATAAATAAAATCTTTTTAAAAAAATCAAAAAAAAAGAAAGCCTCACCTCTTATTCCCTAGAAACTTGCTATTTAAAGCAGGGTTCTTGGAATTCCTTGATACCTTGCTAGAAATACAGATTCTCAGGCCCCACTCCAGATGTAGTGAATCAGAATCCACATTTTAACAAGATCCCCAAGTGATCCCATGCACTTGAGAGGCTGAATAGCCCTTTTCTAGGTATTTCCATCATCGAGAAAAACCCAACAAAATCTTCTGTCTGTTCCTCTATTATGTCCAAACAGCACATTGGCAGCCCAAATTGCAAAATGATTATTTGTTAATTGTGCAGGCATTAGATAAGCCCAGCAAGCATTCTGATTCAAATGCATCCAAAATGACTCTGTTCATCAGTAAGAGCACAATTTGTGAATTTACACCTGGCTCACATAAACCGTAACTATTAATCATTTGTGGGTCTCTCCTCTTAGGAAAGAGACCCACAAATGAGAGGCTGTGCATTCATGATGATAATGGTTTGATGGTCTGTGAACATCCATATTCTGAATTCTAGACTGACCTTACAATAACAAGCCTATTTTTCCTGTACTCAAGCTTGTGCCAGCAACCTTCATTCTTACCAACAGTAGCATTTCACTTCTTAACACATCTATCTTATGTTACATAGAACATGTCTAGGATTTGCCCGTGAGCTTCAACCATGCATATATTCCAAAGCTTCTCAAATAGAAAAGTCATTACTCAAACATTCCTACATTCATTTCTTGAATGATAAACATTTTTCTTTTTTTTCTTTTCAGATTTGAATAGTAAATATTTCTTGACTTGTTTTTATGCGCCATACTAGTAACAACACATGCAGGCTTACAAATTAACCTTGGGGAAATAGGATAAATTAATCATGATGATGCTCAGTTATATGCACTAACTAGGGAAAGTTTAGTGTGACGTAACTACAGAAAAGATTCCCTAATAAAATCCTCAGAGATCAGAGCATATTACCTAGGGAACATGACATTCAGGTCAATGTAGACAAATAGCAACTGTGTGATTAACTTAAAAGAGGAAAGGAAAGAATGTACCAGACCAGGAATGGGGGGGGAGGGGCAGGGACCCAGAATGTACAAAGGCCTTGAGAAGAGAGAGAACATAAAACAAATGGGGAGCTAAATGGAGTAATCTACTATATCTACAGTACAGGATGGGTCACTGACAAGGGACACAAAGGATGAGATCAGAGGCATAAGCAGGGGACACATCATGAAGAGCTTCACAAGCCCTATTGATGACTTCAGACATTGAACGCAAGAGGAGTTGGAGAATCAGACTGACTTACTGGATTTCTGGGGTTGCAGTCTGGGCAACAGACTGGAGTAGGACAGGACAAGAAGTTGGGAGACTAACTAAGAGAGGCACAGGTTCAGAGGTCAGGAGGTACTCTCTAGATCTGTCTGTAGAGCTGTTACTTAAGGCTCAAGAGACAAGAACAGTACTAAGGAAATGAAGCAGAGATTCTGAAGCCCAGAGGGATCCCCTGAAAAGATTAGGTAAAGCAGAATGCAAAGGGAGCAAGAACAATGAAGATGGTGAGGGAAAGGGGGGAGTTGGTGAAAGGAGGCAATATGGATCCAGATTCATGAGCACTGAGCAGGTACTAGCTGTTCTTTCAGGGCACTATGGACTCTCCGTGCCACAGCAGACCTTTAAAGAGGACAAACAGGGATGAAGAGGACACTCATTTCATTTTTTTTAAATACCACCTGTCATCAGTATCAAAAAATAGCTTGAAGGATTTAGGAGAGTTATATACACAGAAACACCACATTTTGGGTGCAGTACCAAAGTTGATGAAAATACATTAGCTATTATGAATTAGCCTATCAGGGAACACACAGACAAATGTAAAATATTGAGTAGCCAGGGCTAATGAAAGGTTTGGTTCCGATTATCTAAATATTTGAACCTTGCATCTTAATGTGAGAGTGGAAAATAATAAAGTCCATGCAAATTAAGCATGTGAATGTATGTAACTTATTAAGGTATGCTTTACTTTCTACAATAAAAATTGTCTGTGAATTGAATTTGGGGCTGTTAACCAAATGTTAAATACATTTTCTTGGTATGCAAGACTTCTGTCATTAATTAACCCTTCGGTAAGTTGAAAATAGAGATACCATACGATCCAGCAATTGCACTACTGGGTATTTACCCCAAAGATACAAATGTAGGGATCCGAAGGGGTATGTGCACCCCGATGTTTATAGCAGCAATGTCCACAATAGCCAAACTGTGGAAAGAGCCAAGATGTCCATCGACAGATGAATGGATAAAGAAGATATGGTGTATATATATACGATGGAATGTTATGCAGCCATCAAAAGGAATGAAATCTTGCCATTTGCAACAACATGGATGGAACTGGAAGGTATTATGCTGAGCAAAATAAGTCAATCAGAGAAAGACATGTATCATATGACCTCACTGATATGAGGAATCCTTAATCTCAGGAAACAAACTGAGGGTTGCTGGAGTGGTGGGGGCTGGGAGGGATGGGGTGGCTGGGTGATAGACACTGGGGAGGGTATGTGCTCTGGTGAGCGCTGTGAATTGTGTAAGACTGTTGAATCACAGACCTGTACCTCTGAAACAAATATATTATATGTTAAAAAAAAAGAAGAAGAAGAAGATAGCAGGAGGGGAAGAATGAAGGGGGGGAAATTGGAGGGGGAGACAAACCATGAGAGACTATGGACTCTGAGAAATAAACTGAGGTTTCTAGAGGGGAGGGGAATGGGGGGATGGGTTAGCCTGGTGATGGGTATTAAAGAGGGCACGTTCTGGGTGCCTGGGTGGCTCAGATGGTTAAGTGCCTTCGGCTCAGGTCATGATCCCAGGGTCCTGGGATCGAGTCCTGCATCGGGCTCCCTGCTCCTTGGGAGCCTGCTTCTCCTTCTGCTTCTCTTTCTCTCCCTCTCTCTGTCTCTCATGAATAAATAAATAAAATCTTTAAAAAAAATAAAATAAAATAAAAAAATAAAGAGGGCACATTCTGCATGGAGCACTGGTTGTTATACGCAAACAATGAATCATGGAACACTACATCAAAAACTAATGATGTAATGTATGGTGATTAACATAACATAATAATTTTTAAAAATTAAGCCTTTGGTATTATAAATACTCTTCATTCACACCCTCCCATGCAGATTGATCAGACCAACATACTGTGCGGGGGGGGGGGGGTTGTTTTCTTACAGCAGAGAACCATCTTTGAAGGGTTCTTATAATTCTTGGGAGGTACATAACTTCCAAATCCAACATTCTGTAACTCTAAACTAGTCACTGTCTCCTTTGATGACATAATGATGACATAATCTTTGTTCTATTGCCTTAAAATATAAAACATTTCAATAAGGTTTAAGAGTTAAATCTCATATATTTTGACATGGCACCACATAGACAAAAACAACAGATGTAAAGTGTTTAACTGAGGAAACCACCATGAATTTGGATAAATTTCAAACATTTCCTTATTTTTGCTTTATTGATATTTGCTTTATTTTTCTTTCCAAAGCTAAAATAGGAGGCACACATCATGTCTGTACTGAGTTGAACAATGTCCCCTCAAAATGCATGTTAACCCAGAATCCCAGAATCTGACCTTATTTGGAAACAGGGTCTTGGCAGATGTAGTCTGTCAAGTTAAGGTGAGGTTGTATGTATTAGGGTGGCTCCTAGGGACTGATATATTTATAAGAAGGAAATTCGGACACAAACACATAGAGAGGAGAACGTCATGTGAAGACACACAGAGAGAACGTCATATAGCAATGGGGACAAAGGCTAAAGTGATGCATCTACAAACCAAGGAATGCCAAGATTGCAGGCAAGCACCAGAAACTAGGAAGGGACAAGGAAGGAAGACCCCTAACGTCCTTGGAGACAGAAATAGTCCTACCAACACCTTGATTTCAGACTTCTAGCCTCCAGAACTAGAATGAGACACAGAAATTTCTGTTGTTTTAAGCCACTCATTTTGAGGTAATTTGTTACAACCACACTAGGAATCTAATACAATTTCTTTTTACCACTGTATTGAATCAGTTGAATAACAATATGCTAAAACCTCTGGAAGGACCCATTGTCCAGCCTTGGAAAACTAACCTCGAGAGTCTACTGGATGGAAACTATAGTGGAGAAGAGAACCCTAATCACAGTTTTAATTCCACCCAAATGAAATTTTGGCTCAATGTGCATTTTCTTACTCCCTCCATCCTTAAACAACAACAACAAAATGATGTTCTTAATTAGAATCTGAAAAGTTATCAGTTGCGCCGAAAGAGTCTCATCCTAAAACCTGAAGAAGTCAGGTTGAAAATACAACAGGGAAATTCTTCAGTCCCCATCATAAGAGATTTGTATTAACTTTCTATTGTTGCCATAACAAATTACCACAAATTTAGTGGCTTAAAACAACACCTATTTATTATATCATGGTTCTATAGAACAGAAATCTGGTGGGCTCAGCAGGTTGCTCTGCTTAAAGTCTCAGAAGACCAGAATCAAGGTGTTGGCAGGGCTGTGTTCCCTTCTGGAGGCTCTAGGAGAGAATTTGTTTCCAGGTTTACCGGTTGTTGACTGAATCCAGTTCCATTCAATTGTAGATCTGAGATGCTGTTTTCTTGGTGGCTCTCAACTGGAGACCATCCTTAGATCCTAGAGGCCTTTCTCCAGTCCTTGCATGTGGCCCCCAGTATGTCAGAACCAGCAAAGTTGAGAAAAATTCTTCTAACAACTATCCATCTCTTCTGCCTCCTCTTCTTCCACAACATCTCTCTGACTGGCTCTTCTGAATTCCTCTTCTATTTACTTTTAAGGGCTCATGTGCTTACTGATACTCCATGATAATCTTTCTATTTCAAGATCAGCTGATTAGTAATCTTAATTCTACTTATAAAACCCCTTCACAGCAGTACCTAGATTAGCATTTAATTGAATAACCAGAGGATAGACATCTTGGGGGATATCTTCAGAATTCTGCCTGCCACCATATTTAAAATTACTCATTCAGGAGAGAAGATATTCACAAATGAATGGCTAGTATCCAAAATCTATAAAGAACTTATCAAACCCAACACCCAAAAACCAAAAAAATCCAGTCAAGAAATGGACAGAAGACATGAACAGATATTTCTCCAAAGAAGACATACAAATGGCCAATAGACACATGAAAAAAATGCTCAACATCACTCAGCATCAGGGAAATACATATCAAAACCACAATGAGATACCACCTCAAACCAGTCAGAATGGCTAAAATTAACAACTCAGGAAACAACAGGTCTTGGTGAGGGTGCGGAGAAAGGGGAACCCTCTTACACTCTTGGTGGGGATGCAAACTGGTGCAGCCACTCTGGAGGTTCCTCAAAAATTGAAAAATAGAACTACCCTATGACCCAACAATTGCACTACTAGGTATTTAACCAAAGGATATAAACATAGTGATTCGAAGGGGCACCTGCACCCCAATGTTTATAGCAGCAATATCCACAATAACCAAAATATGGAAAGAGCTCAGATATCCATTGACAGATGAGTAGATAAAGAAGATGTGGTGTATATATACATAATGGAATATTACTCAGCCATCAAAAAGAATGAAATCTTGCCATTTGCAATGACATGGATGGAACCAGAGGGTATTATGCTAAGCAAAATATGCCAGTCAGAGAAAGACAAATACTATATTATTTCACTCATATGTGGAATTTAAGAAACAGAACGGATGAACTTAGGGGAAGGGAAGGAAAAATAAAATAAGATAAAAACCAAGAGGGAGGCAAACCATAAAAGATTCCTTTTTTTTTTTTTAAAGATTTTATTTATTTATTTGACAGAGAGAGACAGCAAGAGAGGGAACACAAGCAGGGGGAGTGGGGGAGGGAGAAGCAGGCTTGCCGCCGAGCAGGGAGCCCGATGCAGGGCTCGATCGCAGGACCCTGGGATCATGACCTGAGCCGAAGGCAGACGCTTAACGACTGAGCCACCCAGGTGCCCCAAAGATTCTTAACTATAGGAAACAAACTGAGGGTTGCTAGAGGGGAGGTGGGTGGGGGGGTGGGGTAATGGGTGATGAGCATTAAGGAGGGCACTTGTGATGAGCACCAGGTATTATATGTAAGTGATGAATCACTAAATTCTACCCCTGAAACTAATAATACACTATATGTTAACTAAATTGAATTTAAATAAATTTTTAAAAATAAAGAAAGAAAATGACTCATTCAGGTAGGCTTCATGAGCCATGCCATGAGCAGATTCCTCACATGATGAAAGCTGTGCTATCTTGTGGTTGGTCAGGCTGGTGGGTCTGAATATCCTTGGAAATCCTGGATTCCAGCAGAATTAATGCAATCCCACTATATTCTGCCCGAGAGTTCCCTCCTAAGTACCTCCAGGGCTCTATCTTGGTCCTTTTTCACACTGGAGCTTCAAGTAATCTATCATCTATAAAAATACAATAAACTAAGAAAATAACTAAACAAAAAAAGGGGGTGGGTAATTTTCTGCAAACCTAATATGATACAGTTAGGCAGCATGCTCTCATTTCTGGATCATAGCGGTGACTGATCTGAATGTGGGGTTCTGGTTTCCTTTCTGATACATTGGGAACTCACACTAATAGAAGGAGCCTGGGTGCTGAGAAAAGAAGAAAACCCAATTTGTGCACTCAGGTTTGTTACTACTTAACGGCAATTATGCTTTCAAGACAGTGTTGCTTTAAGAACCACCCCCTTTAATTTCTTAGACTTTGAAAACCTTCTGGTAGAGTAATTGCCTGACACAGAACACCTAGGAGGCGAATTGAAATAAAAAGCCTTTTACTGAGTGGCAAAAAAGAAAGTATTAAATGCTTGATTAGAAGTTCTATTTCACTGGGGCGCCTGGGTGGCTCAGTTGGTTAAGCGACTGCCTTCGGCTCAGGTCATGATCCCGGAGTCCCGGGATCGAGTCCCGCATCGGGCTCCCTGCTCGGCGGGAAGCCTGCTTCTCCCTCTGACCCTATCCCCTCTCATGCTGTTTCTCTCTCTCTCTCTCTCTCAAATAAATAAATAAAAAAAATCTTTAAAAAAAAAAAATAAAAAAAAAAAAA